>NW_022600093.1:0-45563 GCF_009176505.1 Sitodiplosis mosellana | reverse complement strand
GTGAAGAGTGCTACGTCGGCCCACTGAAACTCTCTACAGAAATCATTCATATCTTTTGTATGGAACAATATATAAAAAACATTTCAGTAATATTAGAATACGTTTTGGTAGAAAAATCTATATAATTGCTAGACATTTTTTAGTCTTTTTGATCAAATTTTTGGAGGATGCTTTTCTGTTTATGCTGAAACGCATGACAATCACAGTTTGTTTCTTGATACAATTAAATTATTTACATCTTCTGGTAAAATTGGACTTCGTTTATCGGTCACAATGTTTCCATTGGTGCTAAAAGAGCGCTCGCTACTGGCCGTTGATGCCGGAATACAAGACAACTTGAGATACATTTTGAATAAGGACGGAAAAACGGTGGAATGTGTTTTCCACCAATCTTTGACGTCTTTTACTTCACACGGAACGGATTGATGTTTGTATCTCATCGCTTCCACTCAGGATCCATTGAACCATCGTCAAAGGACATGAATCTTGCCAGAAAATTTCCTTCGTGAGGAGATGGGACGTTTTCACGATCTAGTGGTTCTCTCACATCACTGGGAAAATTGTCTGCAAAATAATTTTCCATTTCGTCCTGAAAGAGACGCCGTTCGGCCAATGTAATCTGGCACAACTTTTTCATGTTTGGATTAAGATAAGTCATAGCAAAAGCAATGGTGGCAGCAAAAGCAATATATAGACCTCCCATCGGATTTTTACGAAAATTCCGGAATTTTGTACGGATTTCAAAAAAATTTGCGGAGTTCGGGTTCAAAATTTACGGAAATTTCCGGAATTTATTAAATATCGTTTTATTTCAAGAGTTCATAGGAAAATTACAAAGGAACAGTAAAAAATTTATCAAATATTATGAAAAGTGTGAAATACGCTCGCATAAAACAAATGGCGAAAATAAATGGCTTCAAGAGATTTGGTCGACGTGTTGATAAAAAAACATTTAGACAAAATAAACAAATTTAATTTATCGACTTTGTTTTCGCAAAACACGCCAGAAGTAGAAAGAGTTAGAGTTGCTTTGCCATACATCCCACAAATTATGAACAAGATAAAAAATAAGTTTCGTGAATATAATTTAGTCATTGTGTATACGAATCAAACCAAAATAATGAATTTGTTGGGTTCAACCAAAGACACAATTGATTCTTAACATAAATCTGGCATTTATGCTATTCAGTGCCCCGTTTGTATGTGTGAATACATTGGACAAACGAAACGTGACATTTCAGTTCGTTTCCGTGAACATTGTTTGTGCATAAAAAACAAACAGGGCTACCGCTCTGCCTTAGCATTACATGCATTGAACAGCGGTCATTTGAATATCGACATAAGCAACTTACGGCTGGTGAAAGAGATAGGGGACGCGCGCAAATTGGACGCATACGAAAGTTACTTTATTCAGAGGAGCAACAACGCATTGAATCTGGATAACGGGAACATCGAGTCAAATTTGCTGTCTCGTTTGCTATGATGCTACACCGACCGATGTTTTTACGTGACAGCCGACGACTTTTCTGTTTAGTCGTGATGGTACGATAGTACTGAAATGCATTCGAGGTACTCTTTTCGAATTCTTTTGTTTTAAATGAATTGAAAATATTGAATTAGTGAAAACAATAAGGTGTGATTCAATTGTTTGTTGATTTATCGGTTTTCACGTCGCTCAAGAACATATTTATTAAAGTGTGAAATATCAGAATGAAATTAAAGCAATACCAAATAAATGAGAATTTGCAATTAAGCTAATCAACAACATTCGCGTTGTCTTGCGTTTCCCGAATTATCACTTTCTTGATTTAGTTGCAACACCCGGCTTTGCATTCGTTTTGCACTCTCCTCGTATTTCTGTCCACTTTTTATTGCACGAAGAATGGCCGGTTCATTTTTGATATTTGGTTGCACTTGCTGGCATTGTACCGAATCACACAAACCGAAGCAGAAATGTATGTTTTTTAAACTATTTTATTTGATATAAATCTTGCTCTTAATGACTCGAGTCGATCGATCAAATAACTTAATTATTGTAAGACTACCAAAATCGGCTATTGCACACATTTTGCTCTTCGAATAAATACAAACAACTGATTTCTACTTTTCATTTCTTTTTTTTCTCACTCTTCACTTTCGTTTGCTAACTGTATTGAACGCTCTATCAATGTATTTGTGTCTTAAATGAATTGTGTCATACACTTGCAGAAAAGTGTGTTTATCGCTATTTGTTGAATGCAAAAATTAAATTAAGCGAAAAAAAGGACAGAAGAGAATCGATTAATCTGGGGCCTGTTGCACCGTACAGCTACAATAATTGTAAACTTGTAAATTGTAAAATTGATTTACAATTTTACAGGTGCCTGTAAATCTGATTTACAAGTTTACAATTCCCTGTAAAATTGGTTTACAAGTTTACAAAAACTTGTAAGATTGATTTACAATTTTACAGAGAATTGTAAAACTGATTTACAAATCTACAATTTCTTGTAAAACGCTAGTTTTAAAGCATTTGCAATGAAAAATAGTTTTTACTTGATAAAATTCTTTTTATAAAGTCGATTCGTGGGGCAAAAGTGAAATTATTCATTCAAATATTATAAAATAATTTAAATTGTATATAAAAAACAAATATTGCGAATTTTTTTTGAAGGGTTTTCCCCACAGATGGCACTCTATAAATCAGATTTATTCTTCACACTGCCATCTGTGGGGAAAACCCTTCAAAGAAATAAAAATCACAATATTTGTTTTTTTTATATACAATTTAAATTATTTCATAATATTTAAATGAATAGTTTCACTTTTGCCTCACGAATTGACTTTATAAAAAGAATTGTATCAAGTAAAAACTATTTTTCATTGCAAATGCTTTAGAACTAGCGTTTTACAAGAAATTGTAGATTTGTAAATCAGTTTTACAATTCTCTATAAAATTGTAAATCAATCTTACAAGTTTTTGTAAACTTGTAAACCAATTTTACAGGGAATTGTAAACTTGTAAATCAGATTTACAGGCACCTGTAAAATTGTAAGTCAATTTTACAATTTACAAGTTTACAATTATTGTAACTGTACGGTGCAACGGGCCCCTGATTGTTTATTTCTCGATCGACAAATGCAGTCATTATATTAGTATGAAATTGTTTGGTGTGCTTTGGTATGTGAGCCACATTTCTACTTTGATATGGACAATTTTATGTTTTTTGAAAGACATTCGTAATATTTTCACAAAATTTGAAAATTTGCGGAATTCGTTGAAAAATCGTTCAAAAATTCCGGATTCCGGAGCCATTCCAAAATTTGCGGAATTTCGCAAAATTCCGCAAAATTCCGGGCCGGATGAGAGGTCTAGTCATGCAACATTGCATATGAGTATACCAAAGCGTGGTTGAAAATCCACCATGCAAAAAAAAAACATTTTTTTTTGAAGAGAATGACGTTGTTGTGAATTTCTCACTAAATTTCGTACCAAAAGAAGGGAGTAGCGCCGGTTACAGATTTACATTTTCGATATGTTATCAATATGTTATTGCCCGACATATTTATTATTATGTTAATGTTGGGATTTTTTTTATCTTAATAACGTTATTAAGATTTAGCATAATAATAACATAATATGTTATGCGTTATATCGGGTGTTATCTTAATAAATCCTAAGATTCGGCGGTAATAACATTTTATTAACTATAATAATAACATATTATTAAGATGGATTTATTAACTCAATTAATAACATATTATTAGGTTTGGATTTTATTGATTCAATTAATAACATATTATTAAGATGCAATCTTAATAACGCTTTTTTCGCGCATTCTTTTCCCTAGCTGGAGAGAAAAAAAGCACTGTACGATGTACACACCTATAACAATGCAGACAAAATATGGTAAATTGATCCTTTTAAGGTCGGGACTGGCGATTTCCTAAACTTAATGGTTAAGTTCAATACTACTGTGTCCAAAAAGTAAGGTGACATTGCATTTAAAATTTAGCGCGCTGGGGAATTTGAAAAAATCCTTTTATTTTTAGGTTGGTAGGACTGTCTTTGACATCCCTGCCAAATTACACGTCAAAATATTCATTAGTGTTTGAGATACGCTTCGTTTTGTGGACTGCTAAAAGTGAATTTCTCGTTTTTTGCGATGTCGAAATTTGTTGATCAAAGAATTTGCATTAAATTTTGTTTGCGGAATCAATTTTCTGCTGCGGATTCGTTGAGGATGGTGCAGAAAGCCTTTGGTGATGAGGCTATGTCGAAAAAAAATGTTTACAAGTGGTATAGTGAGTTCCAAGCAGGCCGTGAATGTGTCGAAGACGAAGAGCGTGCTGGGCGACCATCAACCTCAACCGACGAAGCTCACGTCCAAAAAATTAAAGATTTGGTGTTGGAAAACCGTCGATTAACGATTAGAGACCTTGCTGATGATATTGGCATATCGAAAGGCTCAGTCAACACCATTTTGAAGGATGTTTTGGGCCTCAAACGCGTCAAATCTCGACTGGTACCGAAATCATTGAATTTTTTGGAAAAAAGGTGTCGAGTTGACGTGTGTGAAACAATGCTTTCTGACTACATTGACAAGACGAAATGCATGATCACTGGAGACGAGACTTGGATCTATGCTTACGACCCGGAAACAACCGACCAATCGAGCGAATATCGTGCCAAAGGTGAGCCGAGACCAAAAAAACCGCGCCAAAGTCGCTCAAAAATCAAGGTCATGTTGACTGTTTTCTTCGATTATCGGGGTGTTGTGCATTATGAGTTCCTTCCCCCGGGTCAAACAGTCAACAAGGAATATTATTTGAGTGTTATGCGTCGTTTGCGTAACGCTATCCGCCAAAAGAGGCCGGAATTGTGGAAAGACAACTCTTGGTTTTTGCACCATGATAATGCATCGTCTCACAATGCGATCATTCTTCGTGAACATTTCGCCAAAAACTCGACTCATATCGTTCCACAACCACCGTATTCACCTGATTTGGCACCGTGCGACTTCTGGCTGTTCAACAAGCTCAAAAGACCGCTCCGGGGACACCGTTTTGAGACGATAGAGCAGATTGAAGCCGCAGCGAAGACGGAGCTGAGGGCCATCCCTGAAGTCGACTTTTTCAACTGTTTCGAAGATTGGAAAATCCGTTGGCATAAGTGCATTGTATCGGGAGGGGATTACTTTGAAGGCGATGAAATTGATTTGGAAGAATAAATAAAGAATTTTCAAAATAAATGCAATGTCACCTTACTTTTTGGACACAGTAGTATTCTATTGTTTTTTTTCTTCTCCCAAATTCATGCAGATGGCATCGTCGTTGATGGTAGTACATTTCAAACACAACGTGTTCACAGTGGAGCAGTCAAATCAATGCCAGTGCCAATGTCCACACCAACGCTAAATTCAAAGCATCAATGCAATGTTTGCTTGAAGTGTTTTAAGTCGAATGCTCACTTGACAAGTCACATGAGATCACACACCGGAGAAAGACCATATGCATGTGAAGTATGCCCGAAGCGATTTAACTACAAGAGTAATTTGTATGATCACATGAAAACACACACCGGAGAAAAACCATATAGCTGTGACATATGCACGCAGAAATTTGCTACGAGTTCTAATTTGAAGAAACACAAGAGAACACACACCGGAGAAAGACCATATGCATGTGACATATGCCCGCTGAAATTTATTTCGAGTTCTAATTTGAAAATTCACAAGAGAACACACACCGGAGAAAAACCATATAGCTGTGACATATGCCCGATGAAATTTGCTACACGTTATCGTTTGATAACTCACATGAGAACACACACCGGAGAAAAACCATATAGCTGTGACATATGCCCGCTGAAATTTGCTACGAGTTCTAATTTGAAGAAACACAAGAGATCACACACCGGAGAAAAACCATATGCATGTGAAGTATGCCCGCTGAAATTTGCTACGAATTCTAATTTGTATGAGCACATGAGAACACACACCAGAGAAAAACCATATAGCTGTGACATATGCCCGCTGAAATTTTCTGCGCATTATCGTTTGATAATTCACATGAGAACACACACCGGAGAAAGACCATATGCATGTGACATATGCCCGCTGAAATTTGCCACGAGTTCTACTTTGATAATTCACAAGAGAACACACACCGGAGAAAAACCATATAGCTGTGACATATGCCCGATGAAATTTGCTACGAATTCTCATTTGAAGAAACACGAGAGAACACACATTGATGATAACCAGTCTGAACAAAACGAAAATTTGCAACCGTCGTCGTCATCACGCATTAATTTCGCATGCGATATTAAACACATCTCAGGTTACATAGATTGCGATGATATCGATCAATCTTTGTTGGAAAAAATTGATCTCGAAAAAGATAGCGGAGCATTAAGAGCATTGAGCTGGAGTTTCAAGCAAGTTTATTCACATGGTATCAAAGCGTTGAACAAATACAACGTAAGTCCATGTAAACGACCAGAAAGTATCTTGGAGTATGGAATACCAAAAACGTATGTACTCTCAGTGAACAAAAGTCTCGATGAGCTGAAACACGTCGGGGGAACAAAGACGGACATGCCACAACGATTGATTGATCGACTTTCAGAGTGGCGACAGAGAGCCGAAGATTGTTCATATACCGAACATCAAATGTACGAACTACTCAAAGCAAATCAACCGAAAAATTTGACTGCTAAGGTGATGCCTTTTGAGTGTGCCGCCCGTCTTGGGAAAGAGAAAAAGAAGGCCATTGTTGAAACTTTGGAACACTGTGTATTTGAATTCTCCTTCGCCTACATCCCGGAACTACTCCAAAATTATCAAAAGCAAAACAAAATCGCCTTTACTGAAATCCCAAATATAATCGACCGCCTTTGTGCAGGCTTCGTTATTCTTGCACAATTCCACGCACGCAATGAAAACAGCAATACCACCCACGTGACAACACGGCAACACTGGATTCACAATCATCCTTCCAACTGAATTTTTCACATCGTCTGAGTATTCTTTCCTGATGGGTGAAACTCAATCGGTTGTGATGAAGCTTATTTACACATTATATATCTCTCACTTTAATAAACTCGAAACTTAAGACATATTTGTCATTATGAAAAAGACCCCAATAAAAATGTCATAAACGAAAAAATATTCAGTTTCCGTTAATCCGTTTACCGTTTACACCTGTTCCCAAACTGATGATGGCGGTGATGGCCGTAATTACGGCCGTAATTTATCAGCCATCGTGTGTGAATCAATTCATGGATTGTGTTGATGATCAAATTCATAATGGGTGGTTTTGATGGCCATTCATTTTTGAGCATCGTTGAATTCTATGATCCAACACAAGACAAATGGGAAGAGAGTACATCAGCATTTTTAACATGCGGTCGTTCGGGACATGCATCAGCCGTCGTTTATTTATAAAATGTGCATTTGTGATTGTGCTATCATTATTGTTAAGGCGCAATATTTCATTGGCGGACGCATAAGATTATTCATTCATAACTCAAAAGTTAAAAAACGGATTCACGTATGATGTGTGTTTATGTTTATCATGGCTCTTTCCAGATGGGTGAGAATGATAAAAAAACACCAAATGCAATCTCGTGCACACACGCACACAGCAACAATAACAAAGCGATTTGTGTTTCGAATAAATTCTGGACGGAATATTCACAGAGTGTGTGTGTGTTCAAAGCAATCGGAATTTTTGACAGTTGAAAATTTTTGACAGCACACAAGAGAATGTTGTGAGTTTAGAAGAGAAGAGAAGAGAAGAGAAGAGAAGAGAAGAGAAGAAGTGTGTTGTGTGTGTATGCGGCCAAATGCGTTTCGTTCACTGTGTTGATGCTGTTGCTGTTTTGCATTTGTGCGACCAATACAGATACATACACACGCAAACACAAGATTCCAGAGCTCTCTCTGCCGTCGGACGGCGGCCATATTTTGTTCATTCGTTTGCATACTGCCGTGTTAGATAGAAGTCAAAGAAAATAGCTCCGTCAAGTGAATTCGTAGAAAAATATAAACACATTCAAAGTGTGCTTGCTGCTGCAGCTAGTGACTGTTTTTTTTCCCTTCAGTAACGGAGAAATAAGAGAAAAAAGTGTGTGGTGCAATATATTTGAAGCCAGCCAGTATTTTTTCGTAAGTCTGAAATTTTTTTGAGAGTGATATTTTCCGAAGAAAAATTTTTTTTCGATTGTCGATCGATTTGTGAGTGTGTGTGCGTCATGGCTCTTTCCTAATGGGTGAGGATGACAAACAAAGTGTGAATTCAACTGCAATAGCAACGAGACAACGAACGACAACGACAACAAAATCATTCGTTTTGTGTGTGCCGCGTGTTTTTTTTTTGTCACTGCTCTTTCCAAATGGGTGAGGGTGATAAAAAAAAACATCTCTATTGCAATGTGAGAAGAAACATACAGAGTGTATGATGCATTTATTTTCCTTCGTTCTTAAAAGTGGTGACTAAACACACAGCACAAAACAAATGCATCGCACATTTAGCGCAGTCGATTATAAACAAAGAGACACATTGTTGCTGTCGTCTCATCTCATTTCATTTTTTCATTCTGTTTGGAGTGTTTTTTGCTGTTGATACTATTCAAACTGATACTATTGAAACCACACAGACTGATACTATTCAAACACCACATACACCCAAAATCGTGCCCGACAATCGCACATAAAGAAGTATGGTTTTCTTTGTCACTGCTCTTTCCAAATGGGTGAGGGTGATAAAGAAAAACATGCAATCTCTCGTACACAAACAATAACGACTTAATAACGACTTCTCACATTTTACAGACAATGGCGCGTCAACAGCAACAACAACAAGTGAGAGCATTACCATATCATCCATTTGGATTGGACGAACGCCAACCGATTCTAGATGATGACCAACACGACATTCCATTTCTCAAAAACTGGCTGCAAAATCGGGGTGTACTGAAGTATCTCGATTGTTTCGATGAAATTACGTACAATGATTTGTTCCGAATACCCGATGACTATTGGGATGTTGTGGAAGTGGTTCAAGATGAGGATGAGGAGCGCGAGCCTTTCCAGATGGGTGGCGGCGTTCCTCCTCGTCGTCAGCCAGTTGGAGGCGGCATCGCAAAATTGAGCTCAATGATCGCCCAAATGAAAAACCGACGCGATCAATTGGAGGATTTTAACGAAGAAATCGAGCGCCATTTCAATGACATTGCATACCTCAGTGTGTACAAATTGAACAACATTCTCACGTACTTGATTCAAATTGTAAATTGCCCAATGAAACAAGTGGATGGAGAAGACTCTGTGGCTGGAGCTATCATTGCGCTGGTTAAAAAAGTGTGCCGCATTTATAACGACTATCCGTACCTAAGAGTCGGTCATTTTTTAACCATGTGCGCCATTATTTTGGACATCGCGTGCGGCTTAAATTACCGACCATTCCAAAACCTAGCGCCAATACTTCACGGTTTAATTCAATTTGTGCGAACGACGACAAACGATTGGAGCGAACAAAGATTTATTGATAACGCTGCTCCGCGCCTTCCGAATATGGTTACACCATTCAACTTCGTAGCGGGCATCTATATCAGGTTTCCAGAAGGTAAAAGACACAAACTCGAACAAAAGCTCAAGGGAATAAGAAACGAAATCTTAAAGAAGCAGAATGAAGAGTTTACGGCTGCCGTCGAAAAGCTCAAAGCCGCCGCCAAGCTCAAAGCCGCCGACAAGCGCAAAGCCGCTACCACCGCCACCGCGCGCAATACCACCGCTACTACCACCACTGTCACACCTGAGGATCCTTTCCAGATGGGTGGAGCTCAGGCTGTGGTAGGGCCATCGTCCGCCGCCGCTCTTCCCAATTGGCCACGAACCGCCACCGAACCGGGTAAGCTTGACTATCCCGAGAAAGCACCCATGATCGCGCAGCCGTCAGCGAAAAGAGCCAAGAAATCAAAGGGAATGCCAAAGCTACCGCCATCAAAGCCATCAATATTCAAGGGATACTTCTATAATAACGTGGTGAAAGACAAAATGCGAGCCGAAATATTGTTGGAATGGGTATGCTACATGCCAGAGGACAAGAAGTTCGTCGAAGAATTTCAAAATCGACTGAAATACGAGCGGCAGAGGCCAGTCGATCCAACAAAATTCTATTCAATGGAAAACATTGCCGTAATCAACGTTAACACCAATGAACATCTCAATGATATGCTTGCAATGTTGGAAAATGTGCAAATGATCGGAATTGATACGGAAAGCAACGCGTTCGATGGCAAAATAGTGGAATTGATTCAAGTGGCAATGCATGACCAATACACCAGTGCATATTTGGTGCAACGACGCAATTTGAACAAGTTGGATGATGACATTCTTGCATCGATTGGCCGGCAAATAGAACTAAAGACAGTGCTATTCTTCGCAGGCGGAAACGATCGGAAACATTTGAATAAATTTTTTGTACAAGTTGATTTTCTCGAGTCGATCGATCTTCAACGGCTGGCCAAAAAATTGGGTGCGGTGGTGATGGACAGAAACGGCGTTCCGAAGAACGAAGTATCATTGTCAGACTTGGTTGAGTTATTTTTGGGCAAACCGCTGTCCAAATTGCAACAGCTGTCAAACTGGAACAAAGAGACACTGTCCGTTGAACAAACGGCATATGCCGCCACAGATGCTGCCGTTTTGCTTCGTGTATACAACGCCATGAAAACAGACCCAGCATACGCGGGCATTTTCGATGCCGCTGTTGAAGTCGTGAAGGAAGAGTCTATTGCGTACGACTTTCTTCAACTCAAATAAGAAAAAAATGTATTTGTGTGTGTTTTTTTTGTTACTGCTCTTTCCAGATGGGTGAGGGTAACTTAGAAAAAACACCGAACAAACTAAAATAAAAAAAAATGTCATGATGATAAGGAAAAAAAAGTGCCAAACTCTCAAGAAAAATAGCAAATAGAATAATAATTTGTAAGAAGTGAATGTATGTCTGTGTGCGTGTGCTAGTCTTTCCAAATGGGTGACAGCACACGAATAGGATTAATTGAAATAAAATGAAATTGAACTAATTTGATGTATATTTTTTTCCTGGCCAAAGATTTTTTTTCAGTTATTCTTCCAGTACCAAGGTAAATGTTTCATGTTTATGCGAGTCGTCTTGAGTTTTTGTATATTGGAGAGAATACAATGCCTATGCGCGTACAAATCGTGTACAATCGTGTTGACGACGAGCCTGTGTGAGTACAGACAGTAGCAGCAACAGTTATTTCGACTGAGCGTGTGAAAGACAAATACACACACTTGCCGTTCACTATAGTGTATACACTGCATATACACTGCATTGCAAATGTAGTGGTAGCACAGCACAGCACAAGATATTCTTGACACCGCCGGCATCGTCGGCATGCTTGTTGTGTGGTGTGACACACTTCGCTCATTCGTGTGCAATCATTTCGACGAGAACGACGTAGACCATAGTCAGTCATCACACCGCCTCGCAACGAACGAGGAAAGCAAAAAACGTGCATACAATTCAAGTGGAAAAAGAAAACATGTGGCGGCAATCAGATCGGTTGCGCGCGAGAAGATCAACCATTTACGTCGAATCACCATTAACACCGATAAAAAAGAAAAAGAAGCGTCGTGAACTAGAAAGTGAAAGTGATTATAATTCTGTCGATGACATTTTGACATCCGATGAAGAAACGCAATTTACACAAGTACCAACAACACCACAAGTTACGGCAACAAATGCAAGCGATGATGATGAAATAATACCTTGCAGTCAAGAACACTACATCGCGTCTCGATACAAAAAAGCAGAACAACCAAAAATTCTGTTCACAATATCACACAAAGGTAAGAAATTGAGTGTTTGTGAGTCTTAGAGACTCGAGAATTCAAGAAAATGTAGAAAAAAAAATCACATGTCCATTCCTGTTGGCATCATTCAGTACAGCACAGCACAGCAGAGCACAGCACATAACGGTACTTTGTTTTTCATTTGTAGGCATAGCGACTAACAACAACAACAACAATATTGTCGATGCGATCGACAACAGCACAACAAACAAACGCAATGAAAACATTGAACAATCGAAAGATTTGATTTCGGAAGAAGATTTTAGCTCTGAACAGCAACAGCAACAGCAACAGCAACAACAACAACAACAGCAGCAAACTGAGTATTCTTTCCAAATGGGTGAAGCTCAGGCGACGGCCATCACAGTACGGCCGCCATCGGCAGATCCATTGATTTTAGAAGAGTATTCTTTCCAAATGGGTGAAGCTCAGGCGACGGCCATCACAGTACGGCCGCCATCGGCAGATCCATTGATTTTAGAAGGCAGAGTGAACGAATGCAAAGCAGATATTGAAATTCTCAATTGTAAGATAAAAGCAATTGAAGATGAACTCAAAGCAAACAAAAAACATGCTGCGAACGATGCATCGAACCGAAAAGATTCACCAGCCGTCGTAGCTCACATCAAACAAGAAGAAGAACCACATTCTGCTGGTATCGTTTTGACGCGCACAGACTATTACACGGTGCCACCTTGTGATGAGTTGGCCAGGTACGTCACCGAAGATGGTGAATGCATTGTATCGAACTTTACAATCGGCCGAAAAGGGTATGGCAGCGTTTTCTTCGGTGGTCCAACCAATTTGTTTGGTTTGAATTTCGACGAATTGGTGGAGTTCACTCACAAGCGTATTGTCGTTTATCCAGACGACGCAGTCAAACCAGAATTGGGAAAAGGATTAAATCGTGAAGCAGTTGTAACTTTATACAACATGTGGCCGAATAATAAACAGACTTACCTACCAATCAAAGACTGTGTGATACTGGAGAATATGCGCTATGTGGAGGACCAATTAAAGAAGACATTTTGCAAAGAAACCGGCGCCACGTTCGAACGCTACGAACCGAAAACTGGTTTGTTCCAGTTCAAAGTGCCTCATTTCTCTGATTATGATTTGCGCGACGACGTTGATAAAAATCCAAATGCTGTTATCGACCTGACAAGCGATGATGAATCAGATGATCCATCACCCGCTGCCGCTGTCGTTGTCACTTCTCCGCCGAAAAGCAGCAATAAGCCGCCGAAACAAGCCACCGTTGCATCGTCTGAGGATCCTTTCCAAATGGGCGGAGCTCAGCCGATTGCACGGCCACCACCATCGGTGGTGGTTCCACAGAAAGAAAACTCAAATGAATTAGATGAGGAGAATAAAGAAAATCAAAGCAACGCTCAAAATGTCTCCATCGATCAGAATGCACGCAGTGGCATGAGTAATAATTGCAGCGGTAACGGCAATGGTTCAAAGCAAAATTCGAATAGCAACAGTAGTCGAAGCAGCAGTTTCAATCAGTCTGTAGCAGCTAATGGTGCAATGGACCAAAGCATATTGAATGGCATGGTAAGCAAGCACAACATTCGTAGTTTGTTGACGAATTTTCGTATATTTTGTTCTTTTGTCAGTGAATTTATTGTGTAATTGGAGCTGTGTAATTGAGTCAAAATTAATAGTGAATAATTTCTCAATCTCCATCAAGTTGTTAGAGTTTCGAGGAAAAAAATGTGAAAGAAACTTAAACATTCTTGATTCCAATTTGAAAACAATCTCATTTCTCCAAATATAGATATCTGCATCCGATAAAGAAATTATCATGCCCGATTTCAACAATGAGGATGAAGACGAAGATCTCAATTGTGTTATTGCCAACGGCAATCGATGCGAACTATGTCTGATGGTATTTCCCACAAGATCAGAATTGGGCAATCATTTGAATACGATTCACCTTGCTGCGGCTCCTCAGCAAACAGCAAGTGGTGTCGCAACAACAGATCGATCACAGAAACAACAAAAACAAGGTAAAATAAGCCGTATTGTAATCTCGTTCACATTCCTCTTGATTTCTTTGTATCGTTGTATAATATATATATATATATATATATTACAATTGTTTTGATTCCATCTTTTCTTTTCTCCTTGTTCATCACCAACAGATTGTGATGAAGAGGAACAAGCCCATTGCTCATATGGCAAACGACAATCACACAAACATGACGATAGTTCAGATTACATCGACGAAGATGAAAGTCTTTCTGATAGCAGTGATGGTCAAAAACGCAAATCAAAGAGCAATGTCAACACACAATTTACTGCATCGGCGACTACTGCACGGCCACCATCATCTGCATCAGATGTGGTGGTGGCGAATTCATTGAAACGTACATTGCCGTTGAAGCGAAACACGCGAAACAAAAAGCCTAAATACACTGCCGATCACATCGATTTTGGAGTAGATGAGGAGAGTGAAGAAGAGGATCCATTCGCAACGGATGAAAATAGTGGTGGTGATGAAAGTAGTGATGACACACATGATGATGATTCTGATGGTGGTGATGATGATACAGGTAATAATGATGATGAACAACAACAACAACAACACTTAAACCGTATAAATTGTCAAAAAAATATGAACCAAATAATAATATATACTTACATGATAATTCCGTTTCAAAGAGTCATTTTAATTTCATTGCAACAGTGCAAAAAATTCATGTGTGTACTCCGCAGAGAAAAAACAACTTGTCAGTGCTCCGGTGAAAAAAATGCGCGAAAAAAGCGTTATTAAGATTGTATCTTAATAATATGTTATTAATTGAGTTAATAAATCCATCTTAATAATATATTATTATTATAGTTAATAAAATGTTATTACCGCCGAATCTTAGGATTTATTAAGATAACACCCGATATAACGCATAACATATTATGTTATTATTATGCTGAATCTTAATAACGTTATTATTATGTTATGTTGGACCAATATATCGGCCGTTATTATTATGTTATTAAGTATAGTTAATAATATGTTATTGCCTGTAAATCTGTAGCGCCGGTGCTTCAATAGCAATGGCAATGTTGTCATTGCAACACCCCTTGCCCAAAGTGTGTTCTGCGGAAATTTCGCAACATGGCGAACTGCTTCCGGTTGAAGGTGTTGTCGAAAAAACAATAGTTTCAGCTGCTGTTGGTATTGAAACATTTTTTTCTGGGCAAATCAAATCGAAAAATGATTTCGTTCTATCCGAAACATTGCGCGGTAAACCGCGATATGTAAATCATTCAAATGATTTAGTGGAAATGATTGCACCGTCTTTCTTTTCGAAATAATAATTTATATAACACAGCCCAAGCGCGACTCCACACTTAGCTTCTAAATGTGACACCGTAGTAAGTGCGGGCATACGTTTTGCGAATAAGCGACGAAGAGAATGGAAACAAGTGCGCGTGTATTAGTCGCTACATTGAGAAGCATCGCATCAGCCTACTCACTACCACACGCGCACTTGTTTCCATTCTCTTTGTCGCTTATTCGCAAAACGTATGCCCACACTTACTACGGTGTCACATTTAGAAGCTAAGTGTGGAGTCGCGCTTGGGTACATTATTGAACACACTATTACTTTCTATTCTGTTTATTTACTATTGATTAAGTGACAAATATAGACATATACTGTATAAACTAACAGACCAGTGTCTTCTTATTCGAAAATAATTCTTTGAATCGATTTCGTTTTTTGCTTTTTGTCTTATCTTTATCTTATGGATTAAATGCCCGAAAGTGGCATTCATATAAAATGAGTTTAGCTCAAAAGAGGCAATGACATTGAATTTTTTTAAATAAAAGTACTGTGTTGTAATCGAAATTAATAGCGGAACAAATTCATAAATCAGATGCGTTTTTTACATTTTTCATGATGTGGCGCAAGATATCTTTTTTCATCAAACTTTTTTCCGCACTGTTGCCAAACAAATTTTTTATGCTGATTTTTTACACATGATTCGAAATGACGCGTTAAATTTTTCGAACGATTACTTGAGTATTCGCATAGTGAGCATTTAAATTTTCCTTTTGGTTGATCATCGAGATCCGATTGAACCACCTCAACTGTATCCATAGCGTCATCAAGATGTGGATAAACGATTTCATCTGTGACCATCTCATCCATAGACATAGTTTCATCAAGATCTGGTTGAGTGGTTCGATTTGATGTTGTTGCTGGTGTTTCGATGATGGTTTTGGTTTGTGTTACGGTTGATGTTATTGTTGTTGTTGGTGTTACTGTTGCTGTTGTTTGAATAACTTTCCTGGCTTCATTGAGAGCTTGTTCATATTCATCCAGTTTTTGTTTAGTCTTTTGTCTGATTTTCTCCTCAGAATCTGCAATTTTTTGAATACAACCAAACAAATAATCTATTGGTTCCCAAGTCCAATCTATTTGTAATGGGTAATCAACCCATTCAACATAATACTCGACTGAAGTTTTAGTAATTCGTTTCGACCAAATTTTGTTAACGATATAATCAGTGTAAATTTCAGGCCCAACGTGGAGCCGAGTTGAACTTCTGTTTCGACGTCTATTTGGCATTGCGTTGTTTTCTGTTCTGTCTAAAATTCCAAACAATCTTCGATCAAGTCTTTCTGACTGTGTTGTTAACTTTGTTTCGCGCAAAAACTGAACTGAACTGTCATTGAATGTTTTTTTTTATTCTGATGTTATTATCCCTATCGGAATCTACTTTATTAACATACTCAAAAGTGGAGTCTCAGCTGCTCGAAGTGGCATTCATATGAAATGTGTTCGACTCAAATGTGGTAATGATATTGAATTGAAAATAAAAGTCAAGGGGGAAACTACTACTACCGCGTAATTCATATTAATACAATCTAGTAAAATTCTGAAAAATTCCAAAAAATTCTGCGCAATTCAAAACAATTCCAATCAATTCCGATGTTCCTTAGTCAAATTTGGTGATGATCAACTTAAAATATCGCAAATATAGGGACATTTACCATTCATTTGCATATTGAAGATTTTTACTTCCAGAACATATTTGAGTTGGTTTGTTCTACAAGACTCAATTCTAGCTCTGTTTTCTATTTTGAAAATATTTTTTGTATCATAAAGCCTTTACCTATTTGAAGTCAAATATTGAATTGGAAGTGAGACCTACACTACCGTGCAAAAGTTTGGAACCACTAGGTATTTTTCATACAAATTGACCATTTTTGGTGGACTCATTAACATATTTCTGAAACACCTGCACTCTTGATATTTTGTGCATAGTTTCTACAACGTTTCAATAGTAAATCACAGAGATTTCATCAAAAAATATTCATGAATTTCAAAAATATAGCAATTTGAATTTGATCTGTTTTAATCTTCATACAAATTTGATCGTTTTTCACACAGTACAAATTCAAAGAGCAAAATGTAATCATTCTAATGTAAAACTATGGTTTTTTTTCTTTTACAGAATTCCAGTACTCATCGTTGGTGATTTCACTGTGATTGAACAATGCAATCATCTCTTAGGAGCACCGATTCCATTTCAAACTGATCAATTCAACTATCAGCCACCGAAAAAGATTGCAATCAATCATAATTTATCATGGGATTTGGATGAAGATTTTGCCGATTTTACTAAAGATTTGAACTTAAACATTCCGAGCACACCGATGAAACATACACCAATTGCAATTGATGATGATACAACAACCAAAAACCCAATGCAATCAAAGAGAAAGGGGTCAATCAATGACAAAAATCCAAAATCCAAGAAAAAGAAATACAAAAGTTATGGAATATACGATGATGACAGTGACTTCGAAAATAATGCAGATGATTTTTACGATTCAAATCCAACAAGTTTGGGAGGTATATATTTCGATTAAAACACAGCACTTTTATTTTCAATTCAATGTCACACTGCCCCTTTTGAGTAAAATACGTTCCTTTTTTGAGTAGATCGACAATTGGTTGCATCATCTTCACAAAACAAGCGAAACAAATCATCAAGTGAAATTCCGAAAAAGAAATATCATGGAAAACGACCAGACAATGGTAAATTTTGATTTTTTTTATTAAATTTTTCTTTTGTATATCAAAAATTGCTTTTAGCTACTTCTCTCTGTACACTTTTGAGTGGATGAAAATTTCAAATGTTGAGTTAATTAAAGTTTTGTGTTGCAATCGGAATTATTTTAGAATCGCCTGATGACAATGAAATTGCATCGACAAAACAGAAATTCTTTACAACAACACGTGTGAAAAGTCAATACAATTTCTCCAATTTCTTTGGTACTGGCGACCCATATGATTTTGCTATCGAATCAGCTAATGAAAAGTCACTTCGGCCAAATCCTTTGTTGATTGAATTTGAATGGCATCCGATTAACAATGGTTTGGAAAACCAGAATAGCACGCATTTCAATTTCAAACGGGCTGATTTTCAGCGCATGAACGAATATTTTGCTGCCGTCAATTTCGATGACTTATTCGCAAACAAATCACTTGCGGAGAAGGTGTCATCCCTTCATGACGTGTTAGCGGAAGCTATTCAGTGTACGGTTCCAACGTATGTCCGCAAGAACAACCAAAAATGCCCATGGAAAAACAAAGAACTTCGGCATCTCAAGAATTTAAGGAAAAAAGCCTGGGATTACTGGAAGCTGACCAATGACAAGCAGCCATTCGAAGAATTGCACGAGGAATTCAGTGCAAAAAATACCGAGCTTTACAATCAATATGTCGACAAAATGAAATCAAACTTGAAAAGTGATCCATCTTCGTTTTGGCAATATGTTAACTCTAAAAAGAGCACTGATAACATACCGAAAACCATGCGATTCGGCGACTCCAAGACATCCAGCGAATCGGAGCAAGCAAATTTATTTGCGGACTTCTTCGGGAGCAATTACTCCACATCTACGACACCAAATAACCAACCGTCACCTCAGTCTGAGAACACCTCTTGTTTCCAGCTTGACCTGGATTTTGTCATGACTGAAATGACGAAGGTCAATGCCAAGAAAGGTGTTGGACCTGACGGTATTCATCCTCTGATTTTGAAGGAGTGTGCTCCAACGCTTGCCAGTCCGTTGACTAAGATCTTCAATGAGTCGCTTTCATCTGGCATTTTTCCCGACGAATGGAAACGATCGAGTGTATCACCCATATTCAAAAAGGGCGCCAGATCGGACATTGAAAACTACAGGTGCATAGCAAAACTACCAACAATCGCTAAATTCTTCGAGCACCTCGTCAACGTAAAATTGCTTGAAACTGTTCGTGATCGTATCTCGCCTAACCAACATGGCTTTATGAAAGGACGATCTACAGCATCAAACCTTACCGAGTTTGTGTACTACGCCCAGAGTGGCTTAAACAATGGAGCTCAAGTTGATGTCCTGTACACGGACTTTACGAAAGCCTTTGACAGAGTCGATCACAGCATTTTGATCCAGAAGTTGAAAACATTCAATCTACCTCAAAACTTGCTGGAATGGCTTAAGTCGTACCTCGAAAATCGCATTCAATTTGTCAAGCATGGAGCAAGTGAATCGGATGATTTTACAGCGTCGTCGGGTGTCCCACAGGGGAGCCACCTTGGTCCAACACTGTTCCTGCTGTTTATCAACGACATCGTGGATCAAATGCCCCCAGACATCATGATATTACTGTTTGCTGATGATATCAAAATAGCCAAAATCATCAAGTCTCAGCAAGATTCGGAGATGCTACAGCAAGCCATCGACAAACTTAAACATTGGTGTGACGTGAATCTGCTGCACCTTAACCTCAAAAAATGTGCAGTGCTATCTATCTACAAGAAACGTCAGCATTTGGAAACAAGCTACACCTATGGCGACCACACCTTCGACAAAGAGACTGAACACAAGGACTTGGGTGTTCTAATTGACAGAAAACTATCATTTGCCAAACACATTGACATGGTCACTTCGAAGGCAACGGCTGCACTTGGCTTTGTCAAGCGCTTTTGCCATGACATCACTGACGTTACCACACTAAAGTCGCTGTATTTTGCATTGGTTCAGTCTCACCTCGATTACTGCGCCATGGTATGGCTTCCATTCCACAAAATCCACAGTGACAAAATCGAATCCGTGCAACGCCAATTCACTATGTACGCTCGTCGAGAATACCCATCCGTGCATAACCAATACTCAATCACACCGTACGAGCAACGATTGTTGGACTTGAACATGATTAGTCTTCGCCGTCGACGTGTCAACGCGTCATTGAGTTTTTTCTACGACATCATCAACGGTAACGCTAACTGTCCAACGGTTAGTGACAAAGTCTCATTTAATGATGGGCGTTCATTGAGACACAGCGAGCAATTCAGGGTCAATGACAAGCACATGAAGCTGGTGCGCGAAGCTCCAATTCCTCAAATGTGCAAAATGGCGAACATGGTGCCGGAACTGTTCACAGCAGCGACCTCAAAGAAGAATTTTGCATCATCGGTTCGCAAAATGACGGACACCACTTTTGGATCGCTTTGCAAACTCAAATGACTACCTGGCCGCCTAGTCAATTTTTCATCCAGGTAACCTCATTTTTTGTATGTGTTCTCTACGAGAACACCTTGATACTGCCCACATTAATTATGAAATTTCGATTTTCATGTTGCCGTTTAACCTGATCCATGATCCCAAGCGGACGAATTCCCAAGGACAAAGCATACTGCCCGGGTGCCATTTGGTTGCTTCCGATTGCAACAAACATGAGCGGGGCTGTCCCAGGTTCCAACCACCCACGTGGAAGTCAACTCATCTCACACGGACCACACAGCAAAATCAATAATTAAAGACTGACGAATTTTTTCCATACATTCTTTTAGTGTATTGAAAGGATGATACTTATCTGTGATGTTTACACTTATTTATTGTAAATTTTTATTTTTTTGATTTTGTGCTTTGTTGTAGCCATCCACGAGTTGGCGAGTTAATATTCTTATCTTTGAAGTCAATTTTGAATTATTTACCATACGTTTCAAATCATGGTCCATGTCAACTCAGTGCACTCTGCAATCAACATGGATCTGCCTTAACCGACGTAAAACTTCTCATCAATTTATCTGTCTGATAAATTGAGTGACGACTTTTGCAGTCTCAAAGTCTTAAATTTAACGCGTAACAATTAACGCTTCACATAGCCTTTGTCCCTTTGGAAACGTTTACCAAAGGTTATCCTGGACCGTTTACTATAGACTAATATCAAGCATTTCCATCTTGGTTGTATGACTGTTTTAGTTTTCATGTTCCTACTATTGTGAATATCGCATGATGTACGAAAAGAGCCAGGTTTTTAACGAGGCGAGAACTGATAGTTGTCGAAACCTATTGCTACTAATTGTTTATTATTTTAAATATGTAACAGTCTTGCACTCTTTTCCGGCCAAACCTCAATCAAAACCCACATTATATTCAGCCAGAGCTTGGCGGTGTTTAATAAAAATAAAAAATAAAAAAATAAAAATAAATAGTGGAATAAGACATCCACTCGAAGAGATTCCATTCATTTCACCGAATTTCAACAGCGACGAAAAAAACAACAAAATACAGGAAGCAAATAAAACAATAAAGAAATACCAAGATATTGTGCGCAAAATCAAACAAGAAAAGGAAGAAAATATCATGGATTTAACGAATGACCAAGAAGAAGAGAAAGAAGAAGAAAAAGTGGATTATCCAACTGAACCCAACGAGGCTAACGAAGAAAACGAATGCACAAAAGAATACACTGGTGAGTAAACCAGAGAGCAATTTTTTTTTACACAGCACTTTATGTATAACTCAAAAAAAAACGTTCATGTATTCACAGTTGAAGAAACATCCACTACACCGAATATGACACCATCAGAAAATTCCTTCGAATCGGAACAAAGCGAAAACGAATCTGATGATTTTGAATCGGAACAAAGCGAAAACGAAGCTGATGATTTCAGCGAGTACATTACTGATGAAGATGACAATGATGATGAAAGGGATGAAAGCGATGATTCAAACAAAGAAAATGACAATTGGAAACAACAGTGCAATGGTATAGAAACATTTTTTTTTAAACACAGAACTCAACTAAAAAAAACGTTCATGTATTTACAGTTGAAGAAACATCCGCTTCATCAAATCTCACACCATCAACAAGCATGTCTAAGCCTGCACTTGCGCAGGCGTCGCCAAAGGAACAACAGACAAAGAGAGAACAGAGCGTCGCCAAGAGCAAAAAAAAGGCGCTTGAAAACGAACAACTTAGAAGTTCATTGTTGGGATGGTTGAACAAAAGCGAAAAAAACACACAGAGCATGAACTCCTTGTCAAACAGAACGAAATCATATCAACATATTTCAAGACCAAGAACAGCTGAAGCAGTCTACGATTACGTTGAAATCATAAACAGTGATATTATACCAAGTTAGTATCAATTTAAATTTATGTTTAAAACACAGAACTTTTTTTTATTCAATACGGCCAAACAATGGTTAATTTTTTATTTTTTTTTATTGAATTTTTCTTTTGAATATCACAAATTATTTTTAGCTACTTCTCTGAAATATTAAGTTAATAAAAGTTCAGTGTTGTAATCGAAATTGTTTTAGAAATGCCAGAATATTTCATCCAAACTTTTTTCTTTTTCCCAAAAAGATGAAGAACATTATGTCACTGTAATCCAAATTGAACAAAAAACAAGTAACAAACCAGGATGGGAAATCTTCACAAAGCTCGTTCAACACTATGAAACATCTAAAATTGAGGAAAGCGTATACAGTATCTTGGAAATTGTCGACAACGACCACAACAACTGCAAAGACAACCTATTTCATGCAAATATTAAACTATATCATGGTCAACCTATTGCAAATGAAAAATTAAATAATAATTATCCATTAATATCCTTGATGGGAAATCCAAACATCAATATGGCGTTAGCATCCCGACCATATAGTCACATACATGTAGCACTGGATGATAGAGATGATACCAGGTTTGAAAGCAATACACCATTGTACTCATATTTACGATTGGCATTGAGAAAGAAAAAGAAAATAGTAATCCTATGCGCATATTTGACATTTCCATCGGCAATTTTTGAACAAGCTCTGATAAATGCATACCCAACAAAGTTCAATCGAAGTCAATATTCTCCGATATCTCGTTCTAAACGCCAAATGCTAAGACGTCTGAATATTATCGATCTTAACAACCGGTTGCAGTGCGCCGCATTAGCCAAACTTATATATGACAACGGTACAAATGTCATTAATCGAATCACCAAAGATGCAGTGTATGGCAATCAGTATTCATGTAAACTATGCCCTCTAATCGCAGATAAGCCCAGTAAGCATCAATGAGTTTTAATTTTTTAATTATACATTTCCATTTAAAAAATTTCGATTATAACACAGTACTTTTATTTTAAATTCAATGTCACTGCCACTTTTGAGCAAGACACATTTTATATCATTGCCACTTGTGAATTTGTGTGAGTAAATATTAAAGTACTGAGTTATAATCAAAATTGTATTGCCTTCAAAGTTTAGATTTGTTTCTATTCAAGTGACCGCCATCAATGAATTTCATAAAAATATTCAATTTTTTTTTTTACAGCAATGACCAATCATCAGAAAACAGTACAAAATCAAAAAAAAACTAAATGATCCAATAGAAGTAGTCGCATCAAAAACGGATACAGTGCGCCCCCGGAAATCTTAAGTAGCAGAAATCTTAATCTCTCGGAAAACTTAAGTGAATTTCGGCTCCCATTGACTACTCTGAAATCTTAAGTTTTTCTTAAGATTTCTGAGAGAATACTGTATTTCAAGTAAAATCATTTATTTTTTTCCAATTATTCATTTTTTCGAACAATAACATAACTATATCGAAATGAACAGACAACATAAAATTGTTTTCACAAATATATACAATGTTGGAATTAATCAGCCAACCGATTTACAGCTATTTCTTTGCCTGAACAAACGATGCGTTAACGCTTCAGACGGTTTACAGCATGAATAAATCACAGTAGCCTTTGTTTTAACGTGTATGCACACGTAAATGACTCCGTTTGCTGTTTTGGTTGACTTTACAGCTGTATTCTCAGTTTGTTGTTCTAGCGAATTTTTAATCCAAACAAATAATGTGACGACTCTGAATCTAACCGTTCACAAATTCGGAGAATAGTTTTTTTCATTGCATAAGCCATAATGTTAAGCTTGAATACAGTTTGATTGATAATAAATGTGGGTAAGTGATGTATATTTTCGATGTTTCCTTTGAATTTAGTGCATTATTATCGAAAAAAAATTCTCTCTGAAATCTTAAGATTTCAGAAAACTTAAGTAACCGAAAAACAAACTATTTAAGATTTCCGGGGGCGCACTGTATAATGTTATGTCACATTTGTTCAAAACAATACCAAACTAAATGCAGCGTACATTTCAAGAGAAATCATCAAAACGTATATAATTACACAACAAAGAAGCAAGCAATTCAAGATGGAAAATGTACACTCTTGAAGACAGTTTGGAAAACAGGACCAAAAAAACAAATATATAATGAAACAACATGTTTAATATGCAATTTAAAATTAGCATATATAAGTGTTAAGACCCATTTTCGCTCGAAGCGCAAGCAAATTAGCTTTAAAACAAGCAAAGGTTTGATTGATAAGAATTTAATTGATGTAAGCAAAACAACTGATACCTGTAACATTTGTGGTTTTAAAACTATGCACATGGGTAATCATTTGACTAAACATCATAATATAAAGTAGCGTTGATCGAAAAAATGTAAAAAACGCATCTGATTTATGAATTTGTTCCGCTATTAATTTCGATAACAACACAGTACTTTTATTTTAAAAAATTCAATGTCATTGCCTCTTTTGAGCTAAACTCATTTTATATGAATGCCACTTATGAGTTTATTTGAGTGTAAGGAAAAGTTCCCCCCCGAATCCAGTAGGATCATATTTACGGTACAAATTTCATTAACACTATGACTGTTCTTCGTATTTGCAACATATTACTGTTCTTGGGGGACTCCAGGGCCCCCAAGATATTTCATATGAAATCTGGACTGTGATAAGAGATAACAAATTAGTGTCTGAAGCAAAGTTGTAATACTCAAAGTTTGCTATAATTTTGGTGCAACAAATATTGCTTATCTTTTATCAGTTCCGCGAAAAACGCGAAAAAACGCGAAAATCTCAAAATTTTCCCATATCGTTTTAGTGAAGCTGATAAGAAGTTAGAGACTTACCTCTTCGACAGAAATGTAGAGCAGGTCGAATACTACAACTTTGCCACAGACACCAAGTCGTTATCTCTTATCAGTTATGCGAAAAAATGATAAGGAAAAATTCGCGGTTTTCGCGGTTTCCGCGTAACTGATAAGAGATAACGACTTGATGTCTATGACGAAGTTGTAGTACTCAAGCTGCTCTACAACTTTGCCGAAAACCATCTTGTTATCTCTTATCAGTTTCGCGGAATACGCGAGAAACCGCTGAAAACCGCGAAAAAAAACGCGTTTTTTCTTATCATTTTTCACGGAACTGATAAGAGATAACGAGATGGTGTCTATGGCAAAGTTGTAGCTCTGGTCGAGTACTATGATTTGCCACAGACCCCAAGTCGTTATCTCGTATCAGTTACGCGAAAAAATGATAAGAAAACATTCGCGTTTTTCACGGTTTTCTGCGGTTTCTCGCATATTCCGCGAAACTGATAAGAGATAACGAGATGGTGTCTATACCAAAGTTGTAAAGCAGCTTAAGTGCTACAACTTCGCTACAGACCCCAAGTCGTTATCTCTTATCAGTTACGCGAAATGCCGCGATAACCGTGAAAAACGCGATTTTTTTCTTATCATTTTTTCGCGTAACTGATAAGAGATAACGACTCAGTGTCATAGTAAAGTTGTAGTACTCGACCAGAGCTACAACTTTGCCATAGACACCATCTCATTATCTCTTATCAGTTCCTTGAAAAGTGAGAAACTATGAATTCGCGTTTTTCACGTTTTCGCGGCTTTTCGCGTAACTGATAAGAGATAACGACTTGATGTCTACGGCGAAGTTGTAGAGCAGCTTGAGTACTACAACTTTGTCATAGACACCAAGTCGATATCTCTTATCATAGTCCAGCTATAATATAAAATAGCCATGGGGCCCTGTGGTCCCCCAAGAACAACAGCGTAACATGTTTTGCGGCAGGCTGTATTTTACACATACTCACACATATGCATATGTTTTTTTTTTCATTCGTGTAGAGAAATGTTCAATCTATACAATGAGACTAAACTCCGGTTGGTTTATACACTGTTTAGTACTTTTATTCAACTTTAAAGTTCGCTGGGGGCCCTGGGTGCCCCAAGAACAATCATAGTGTTAATCGAATATGGAAAATGTACACTCAAGATGGAATATCAAGATGTTCAATACATAACACTTTGTTATTCAAACTATCATAACTATTACTATTTACTCTCTAATTTTTTGTTCATCGATTGGAATTTGGCACAAGGTGCATAAGACGAGAGAAAGAAGAAAGCCAGCCAACCAACCCGTAGCGAAGAGATTACACCGCATGTGGAAGAGAGACGAAAATACCGATGAAGGAACAGCAACAAAGTGCTGATCAACTGAGAATTGAAGGAACAGCAACAAAGTGCTGATCAGCTGAGAATCGAACGCAATTAATTAAGAAAACAATATGATGTTTACCAAGTAAGAGATAATTTATGATTATTCGTTAGGTCGCCATGGCATTAGGGACCCAGTGTTTGTAATTTGATATCGTGAATTATACCAAAGGAATGGCATGAAAATGTGCAAATCGTAGTCACCCGTTTTTTCGTTGTTATTTGTTTTTTTTGTTGCATCGTCCGTTCGTAAGAAAGAATTTCAGTTTGCCAGAAAGGAAGAAAGAGGTAATTTTGTTGTTCGTCGTTCATTTGCCTTTATATTTTTTTTTCTGCGCGACAAATGGTGCTGTGTCTTTGTTGATCGTAAACGGTGACCGGGAGCCCAACGAGGATTCGCGTTCACGTTGCAAATTCCGTTCTAAGCCGTATTTAAAATGTCCGTTGCGAAGTGGTGAGTCCATTTCGGTGCGATAATTATCGGATGTGGTGCGCAAAAGGGAATGTGCTCGTCGATCGACCGGAATATTCTTTGAGTAATGAACGGGCGAATGATAACGTTGATATCCATTGCGTCATACATCATAAGTGCTGGCACTGATCGGATTGCTGCTACCGAAACCATTTTCATCCATTTTACTCAAATCACGTTGGCTACGGCTGATCAAATTCACGATGGACGGACTGCGCAATGCTGATTTTTCCTCATTCAAATGCGGATTCGATCGATAGTGATGGCTAATGTTGCGTTTCAATTTTTCCATGTAAATCGGACTAGGATTATTTGTGCCATTCAAACCGTGCACATTGAAACTCTTGCTTCAGTTGATTGATTTGTATGTGCGAGCCGGTTTTGCTGGTCCTTGTGACGACGACTGTGCCGTCGATGGTCGTACATTATTCACAATGGCAATGTTAATTGCCGACGAATGCATCGGCTTATGTTCCAATTTACGTGGCAACGTCTGTGCACTGCGATAATCATAGTCCAAATGTGATGGAGATGTCTGCAATCGATTGGTGCTCTTACTGAGCCGACCTAACGTATTCGACGACTGGTGTCTATATTTAAGGGGAAAAAAACAACACGAAATCAGTAAACAGACTAATTTATAAACACGAAATAAAAATGCAGTATTTTTTTTGTTTCTTTTCACAAATTACAACAACAATAATGACAAAATGAATGAAATTGATGTAAAACAATTTCGTGTTGAAAATGTGTCTGCAGGGCAGAGACAGAATCGATAAGGATTAAATTGCATCAATTCGCGTTGCTCGAAAAACGATTTTAACCACATTGTGATTTGTTTTATTTGCTTTATGTATATATATCTCTCGCTCACTGTCTCACTGTCTCTAGCCCAAGCGCTCCTTTTGAATACTATCTGGAAAACGTTTCGCACAGTCCAAGCAATAAACATTCATCACTTGACGAACAACGACAACTGAATGACTGTTTAAATGGGGTAATTGGCAGAGAATAGGTCTTAGTCTGAGCCTCCGTGTCTCAATCAGACGATCAAACGTAATTCTTCCATCCAATTCAAAACAATCAATACAACGATAAAATCTCAATTTGGTTAAGACTCGATGGGTTTTTTCTTCTTCTTTCTTCTGGTGATGCTGCTGCTCTGCTCTGTTTCGTTTCATGTTTTCGCTTTCGTTCTGTGAAATAGGCGCGCGATGACAGTGCTGCTCTGTCTGTCGCTTTCAGAAGAGGTCGCGTTTTGTTCATCGCGAAGATAAAGTAGCAACCACAAATAACAAATCAATTAAGAATTCCATGGTAAAATTGGCATCTATACGAGCGATAGAATAGGAGAAAAAGACAGAGAAGCACGATACAACTTGAATACACATGGGACAAACGAGTGAACAACATGAATGAATGAAATAGATAAATCGACGAATAAAACACTACTTCTGATGGACCTTTACAATTTTATAAATAATTTCCGTTTTTTTTCTTTGATTCTCTTGTTATGGCCGTGCGGCTGCCAACTTATTTATTTACATGTGGTGTGTGCTGCTTTTTTTCTTGTTGTTTCGTCTGTTTCGGCGTGTGTCGTGCAAGCACACAAATATCACACGACCAGTGTATTTCTGGTTGAAATTGTTGCACACGACACACCAAATCGGGCAATATCAAGGTGAAGAGAGACAAAAAAAAAGCGGGACAATAACAAAAACAATAACAAAACGGAACAACAAATGAAACGAAATATACAGAATAAGGAGAAAAAAAATCGTTTCCACCGAACGAGTCGAAAAACAAGCGTGTAATTTTAAGCGTGTAAAGGTAAGTAGGCGTTCATTGTATCGTCTCTACTGTGATCTGAACCACAATCGACTTAAGAATATGTCTAGTTTTAGCCCGTTTTGACATTACGAGAAATAAAAACAGAGAAAAAAAAATGCAAAATGAAAAAAAAAACGATCACCGTTTTTTTCTCTCTTCATTCCATTGGCTTTATTGATTGTAAGTACATGACTTTGGCAACAGCAATCCAAGCAGAAGGAGAGACTTTTTTGATTTAGTTTTATGTATATGCATCGATGCATTTTCTACTCTAGTTAAAAATGTTGTGCCGCCAAAGGAAATGCACCTCTTGTATGTGCTGCTCTCTTAGACCCAGCTATAGCGTATTGGTTAGCGTGCTAGCGTTATAAGCGTGGGGACACGGGTTCGAATCGCATAGTAGTCGAAAATCTTTTCTCTTCAAAATATCATTGGTTTTATCAATGGGATTATGAATTGAAGGAGTAAGACCGGCGTGGAGGCCTGTGGAGTGCTCCGGGAGGCACTTTAAGCCGTGGGATCCCGTGCAATATATACAGAAGATGAGTACAGGTATTGCACGTAAGATGGAGCGCCTAAAACGCTAGGTTGTTGTCTTCGATACATGTATTGATTGCAATTACCGCTAAAGGTTGTTGCCTGATATTGGTGAATACATCGGTATATCAATGTCAGAGCATGTCTCTTCATCGAAAACTCAATTACAAAAATGAGATGCGTAGTTTGGATTGGCTCATTAGAAGTGAATAACTTGAGTAAACAGAAAATCTAATGGAATACAGAGACGGGCCAAAAAAATGGAAGTGATGGAGGTCTTCGTATATCGGACCACATGCGACCTGAGAGCCCTCTCTTGACCAATATAGAAAGTACGGGCACAAAATAGTATTCACAGCGGGCGCCTCGCAATAGACTGATTACAGCCTGAGCGACGAGTCTCTGACCCCCGCATATATCCAATAATCCAATAATCCAATGTGCTGCTCTCTCTCTCTCTCCCTTGTACAAGCACACAAATTAAGTTATACTATTGACTATTCAACAGTTGTGCAACTATGCCAATGAAAATTTGCACGCATTTCGTGCAAATTGTAGTAAATATGTGTGCCGAAAGCAATTTTGGACGCTTAATTAAGTAATTTTGTTGTTTTTTTTCTGTTCGTCTTAGATCAAGAGTGCGAAACATCATTGATTCACCTGTATTCACTAGATCTTAAATGGTATTACACTTCATTCTGGACGGATTTGCAAAATTCCATTGCCATAAAAGAAAACATCTTCATAAGAATAACGATGTAGAGTTCAATTATCGCGTGATACAACGCGCGTGTTAGTACAGCCGCATAAATTAATGAATTATTATAGTCCCATTCAACGATGTCATTGAGGTATACATAGACACGAGGTCTTCCCACACACGCGTCCAAATCCAAATCCAACCAACATTTTCAATTTATGAATTGGACTTTTTGTTGTTGTTGCTGTTGTTATTGTTCGACCATTTCTCGCTATATGTTCATTTAATTTGTTTGATTTCAAAATGTTGCAGAATCCAGCCGATCTTCGATCGTGTAGATTTTAAATAGCCTTTTTGCAATCCAATTATCGTTTTTGTTTTGTTCTTCGATATTGAAATCATTCGTTAAGCTATAATAAAAATTGCTTGGTCCAACTTTTGCTGATATAGTGAGAGACGATTTCTTTGGTGAATTCTTTCAAATTTGCATGCTAAACAACAGACTCAACTCAAAAATTGCTTAACATGAACATCGTATTCCATATTCATAATTCAAATCATACTTATATACATAACAAACATACATAACAAACTTTTAGGTACATGTCATCAGCACCGCCCGGAAATAGCGCTGGTAAACCATAACATGTAAAAAATGGTGCTCGAATAGTGCTGTCGATTGCAATTGGTCGATTGCAATTGGTTCGGAGACGCTAGCACTATTCGTTCAAAGTTGAAAAATCGATTTTTCGGTACTTTTGTATGGGAGGTATGTGAAATTTTAATTTTTTCTACACAAATATACGTCGGAAAATAGTGCTGGAATAGTGCTGGCGAATGGCGTTTCCAGATTGTAAAAATGTTGACTGGTGGTCGAGCACTATTCGTCGAAAGTTGAAAAAAATCGATTTTTCGTTACATTTCCATGGCAAGTGTCCGAAATCGATTTTTTCGTATGATTACTGGCTCTATGACTCCTGTTCGGAAAAGTGGAACAGTACACTCAAACCATTCTCCGTACAAATTTTGAGTTTTTCACTCCAAATAGGAGCAATACACAATACGCTCCGTGTCTAATGAAAATTGGCGCCTAATTTGAAAATTAGACACGATGTAAGGGAGCTGGTGTCTAATTTGACAAAAACTTGAGTCAATATGGAAAAAAACATTTGTTGCGAAAAACTCAACATGTGTTGGAATTCGACACTTTCAAACATTTTGACACGTAAAAATCAACTCAGTTTTCTCTGTGAACCTGCAAATGTTTTTTAATCAGCTTTTAAGGGGAATATATACTGATACCATTTTGGATTCCATTTTTCTGGTCTTTGGACTGCGCTTTTTATGTCTTGTCACAACGAAGGTTGGAAGATAATCATAGGTTATGTTCCCCAACGATAATGACATGAAGAATTTAAACGATATACATCGCATACACTCACACAATGGTGACAGCTACGGCTATACACACCGATACACATTGTTTCGAATATTTGAATTTCGCAACAAGACACTGTTTTCTGTTTTGAAAGTTCTCGTTCAACAAATTTAACGAATCCTTTATTTTTTCTTGATTTGATAATTTTTTACAAGCCTTTTCAAGCGATTTTCAACTGAATTTCAAGAAAAGTGATATTTTACAGTGTGAAAAAGTGAATGGTGAAATTTCCTCTGAAATTTCCTTAGAACCGTACATTTTCAATGCACTGGATATAAAGAAGGTTGAACATTCATGAAATTTTCAACTTGAGTTTTTGCAATTCGACAAGATGAATTTGCAGGGTAAGTTTTTTGAATTTGAATTTTCTATATAAGATCTGAGAACACCGGACTGGATATTTTGTGCACTTTTGCCATTCACGGTCAACAAATGACTCATGTTTCTTTTGATTTGTTTTCTTTTTGTAAGAACTCCTTTTCTTTTCTCTCTTTTGACTCTGTTGAAAACTCTTTCTCTTTTATTTTCTCCCAATTGCATATGTCTGCGCACTGACGAGCCTTTAGAGGCGAAACATATGCATTTTTTCTTGATTTGACCTCAACGGTCTTTTAATTGGCAATTCACTGGTGATTCGCTTGGGCCCTATAGCACAACAATTTTATTTTTATTTTATTTATATTTATTTTTATTTTTATTTTTATTTTTATTTATTTTTATTTATAAGTGCATACGAATATTACTTTGCTAAATCGGTGATTCATAATGTTCCGTGGGCACCAAATTTTATTTGCCTAACCTGTAAAAATTCATTGGATCGTTGGTGGGCAAAGCAAACACATTCACTTCCATTTGCTGTTCCAATGGTGTGGACCGATCCTGGCTTACATCAACAACAAAACTGTTACATTTGTGCCAACAATATACTGAGTGTCAATCGGATTATTGGATTATTGGAAAAATGCAGGGAGTCAAAGACTCGTCGCTCAGGCTGAATTCAGTCTATTGCGAGACGCCCGCTAGTAACATCTTTGAAATCGATGTACTTTTTGTAATCAATCCGATCCGTTCGAGTCGAAATTATGAAATATCAAAAATTTGTTTAAAGCAATGGTGTTGTTTACACGCTTCGTGGTAATATTTTACGATCTTGTGTATGTCGAGTGCATTTCGCGGCAGTATCACAACGTTTCCAAAGGTCCTGCTACGTACTTCACTGAGCCTTTCACATTCACAGATAATATGCGTTTTCGTTTCCGTTCCCCTTCCACAGAGTCTGCAGTCAGGGTCGTCACGAAAATCCATTTTTCTGAGGTGATAATAGGTTTTAGCGTGGCCTGTGGTAAGGCCTACCGCTATTCTTGTATCTTGCTTTGTTAAACACGTTAATTGTTTGGTCACTTTTTCATGTGGGTGTAAAACGAAAGCCTTCGTTTGCTCACATCTAAAGTTTCCTTGCCAGTTAAGTTTCTGCCGTTGATTGAGCCATGTTGAGGCCTCTTTCTTTACCAGTGAGTAGCTCACCGAAAGGAATGGCTCCGGCCCAATCGCACGAATGTCAGCTGCTTTTTTGGCTGACTCGTCGGCTATATCATTTCCACGAATGTTAGAGTGGGAACGAATCCAGATCACTCGAACTGTGTTGTTCAAAGTAATCTGTCGTAAAATTGATCTACATTCCAAAGCAATGCCATAGTCAACCGTACAGTTCTTTATCGCCTTTATAGCCGCAAGGCTGTCCGTGAATACCGCTATATTTCCCTGGATGTTTTTTTCAATTATGCGTTTCCCACAATAAGTGATTGCATAAATTTCTAATTGTTTGACAGTTGGTGTGGTTCCCATCGACACAGAAATCGAGACCTCTGCATTCTGATCGTATATGCCTATACTTCCTCCAGTATTTTTCACAGATGCATCTGTGAAGAAGGCTGCATCGGCCCACTCGAACTCTCTCCAGAAGTCGTTTAGGTTCTCGGTGACAATGGTTTTCACATCATTGTCAAATTCATAAACTGTTTTTTCTAGCTTGTCACAAGGTGCTTCAAAAATGCTATCGATGTTGTATAGATTTTCGATTGCACTGTTATGGGTAGTTCTAGAATACGGATTAATTTTTATTAATGATCTTAGCCTGTAGGCCGTTTTCATGGCCTCGGCTTCGATATAGTCTTCCAGTTTTGGTAAATTGAGTAACGCGTCTAGCGCTGCTTATGGAGTGGTGCTCATTGCACCAGTCATACACATGCATGCGACGCCAGACAAAATACTGGTAGAGCAGAAATCGCGCGGCGCGGGATAAAGTTCTCTCTCTCTCCTTTCCAACACATTTAATAGAATTTATATTAAATAAACATATAACATATAAACATTTTTAACAATGGATATTTATTCCAACGACCACTTTCAATTGCTCAACTATTAATCCATTTAAGTTAGAAAACCAGTTATGCTTTCTCATTTTCAAATTATATTATGTTAGAAATAAAAAAAACAAGAAAGAAAAAAAGATAAAACCTTATTCGGGTCGTATTTTCTCTCGCGTACTCGAAGAAACGACCAAAAAAGATAAGACCAGAGAACTTCTTCTTGAGAACATAGTATATTAAATTTTTTGTTTGCTTTTCAGCAAATTATTTAATGCGCACTACATGAAATGGTTGTTTACTTATACAAATATGTTTTTTAAGTTAATTCCCCTATGACAATAATTTTTCACTCAGTTCTCCTAAAAATGAACTGAAAGTTCATTTTTCTCTAATGATCCAATTATATTAAATAACAAAATTGATACATTTTATGGACTGAAGTATAATTCTAAAATTGGCCTCAAAACGTTAAATTAACGAGAACAATAGCTTTACACTTCATGTAGTGCTAAAAAGAAGATAGATAGAGAGATAGAATGAAAAAGAGAGAGAGAGAGATCACAGAATCGAAACAAGCACGTAATTTTATGTCTGTAAGTAAGGGCAGACGAACGAAATGATTAAACTATGGTATTGTATAACTCTTACCCTTGATAAAAAAATCCATTTTTTTTAACCGATAGTGAAAAAACGTAAAAATTCGAGTGAAATATGGAGAATTTGTGTCAAAAAAAAAATTTTTATGTACAAAACGGAAACAACAACCTGTACGCTCAGTACAAATATTTGGTCTTAATGTCAAATCTCTGAATCTGAACGCGCTCCATGAAACATCACGCCTGCGTTTTGCGCTTTGATCGGATTCAGTGGAGACGGTCTACTCTTTGTGAAAGATGCGATATGTAATATTTCTTATTTTTTGAAAAAACCAATGAATTTAATTAAAATCATGTTTTGTTATGATTTATTTTTGTTATAAATTATTATTGTTTATCAATATTTCACACAATTATGAATGATAATAAAAAAATCTGTGACAAAGCGGTCGTCAATTCTAAATCACATTGAATATAAATTGAATAGCTTAAACTGAAATGTTGACGTGCTTTTTTCTCCATCGGCCGCTCGCTTTGTAGTGAAATCCATTAAGATTTTCATAATTTCAGATATGAAAAATAAATTCGGAGCGATGGTCGTTGAATGTATTCAAATAAAGCGCAATGAAAATTGTAATTCAAAAAATAAACAAACCAAAAATGAAATACATCCTCTGAAAATGGTCTTGTGTATTTTTATTTGTAAAGGATAATTAGTTCTTAGTTTTCAGTCGAACATGCTCTGTTTACGCATACTGCATTGCACTGTATGTTTGTTTACATTCAGGAGAGTTCAAATGAGTTCATATCTTTACGACACAAGCCAGCTACTTTGACCACTTGTTAAAACGACTATTTTCGTCAATTTCTTGCTATTACTTGCACTTTAACCATTGCTAATATCAGACGGGGAAAATATTCTAATTTTAAAAGATTGTTTCAAACGGTGTAATATTTTAGAAAATGAATGGTAAGATTTTTTATAAAAACTGTGCCAGATTTTCAGATTGAATGTTGTATTGTGCAATAAAAATAATTTTCATCGTTTTGAATCAACTGAAATTTGTGATAAAGCTGTCATTTGTGTTAATTCATTTTGTCTGCGTTTTTGTTTCAATCTTAGCCATTTCTTTGTCACTAAAGAGGTGTACAGGGAGTAGAAATCGATGTTCATATGGATTGTGTGAAGAAAATATACATCTACAGATTCTCAGTCGAAACATGAGGCTAAAGATCCTGAAAAAACATCGAATTTTCGTACCAGCTTCATCTCACTTCTGTGCGCAACACAAAGATGCCTCATGGAACGATTATCAGACACCGATGTATAATTACTCGAAAGATCAAGTTGAAGAAATGGTCGATTTGCTATTAAATGATGAAAATCTACCAGAAATTCGAGCAACGTCTGATGACGAAATGCGCACCTGCACCGGATTGAGTCATGCTCAATTTGATATTCTGTTGTCTGAACTTCCAACTTTAACAGCAACATACAAAAGCAAGGATATTGCCAAAGTTGTTCTAATGGCATTTTTGAAGCGAATGAGAACCGGTCATACGTATGATCAAATAAGATACAGCCTTGACCTCAGCTATAAAACAGTAAAAAAGTATATCAACGCAGCACGTGCATCATTGCTATCTGATTTTGTGCCAAAACACCTGGGATTTGGAACATTTAGCCGAGAGTTTTTAATTGCAAATACCACCGAAATGGCAAAGCGATTATACACATCTCAGGATGACACTTTGGTGACAATTTGGGATGGAACGTATATATATTGCAATAAAAGTCAAAACCATGAATTGCAACGACGCACCTACAGCGGACAGAAGTGTCGAAATTTAGTTAAGCCGATGGTTTGTGTTTCATCCAATGGGTTATACATTGACATTTTTGGTCCCTTTGAAGCCACACAAAATGATGCATCAATCATGAAATTTGTGTTTGATAAACATGCTGACCCAATTATGAACAAGTCTAAGCCTGGAGACGTTTAATTGCTCGACCGAGGATTTCGTGATAATATAGCTATGCTTACACAACTCGGTTTTGTTGTTAAAATGCCAGAATTTGTGCATAAGGATGATGAAACCGGCCAACTTACGACTATGAAAGGTAATTCGTCGCGTTTAGTCACAGCAAATCGATTCAGTATTGAAGCGAGAAACGGGAACATAAAAACCATATGGCATGTATTTGACACTCGTTGGTGTGCATACGATCTCACGCATTTCATGGATGACTATCGAATCGGAGCGGCTCTCATCAACAAGTTTTTCAATAAAATTCATCCTAACAAAAACGATGCTGCTGAAATGGCTGATAGAATGCTGAACCGAGTGAATGTTCCAAATGAATTGCAAGCTATCATATCAAGCAATCAATTTCAACGCGAAATAAAAGAGTTTATTGTTGGCATATTGGATAATTTGGAATTTCCGAGAATGACTGAAGACGAACTGAAGAGAATTTCTCTGGGAAATTATCAAATTAAATTGATGTCATCGTATTGTGTTGAACACATGAAAAATTCAGACGATCAATTTTCATTTTATGTATGGAACAAAGATAAACATTCAATTTTCTTCCGCGATATTATCGCAAGAAACGGCATTGTCAATCCGATTTTAATTTTGGTTGACCTACATTCTCGTTTTCGCAATAGAAAACAATACCGAGTGTATGTTTTGGCTGACGCAGCTATCAATGGCTCTGAAGCTATCCATGGATATACTTGTGAATGCCGACATGGACTACGAACCGTTGGATGCTGTGGTCATATAATGGCCGTGATTGGATATTTGGGATTCTTTCAACATAATATTGAATCATTAAAAGAAGTATCAGCATTTTTGAATGATTTGTTCGAAGAATAATTGCTAAAAAAATGTTATAATTTGTCAAGAGTAATTTCAGAAACTGTAATACAATCATTTGTCAAAGATATTTGTTTAAATAAAATTCAAAAATAGAGGCAAATTCCTTTGGTGTTGACAGATATGCTTTAATATTTAAAGTGGTGTTGTTGTTGAATTGTCACAAATATATGCATTCAGAATACGTCATTCGCACTGTAAACATTGAAATCTTCCACCAAAGTTGTTGTCCAACAAAACGAAACAAAACAAGCACCGAAATGAGTGAAGATAAACGTCGAGGTAAGAAATGTGGATTAGAAAGATGAACATTATTTTTGTATTGAAGCATCATTAAAAAATTATTCATATTTGTTTATCAGTGACTCGTCAACTCACAAAAGATGCAGAAAATGCTTTATTCTACGATGAAGCATACCGCTTGCCGGAATGTTCCGTGCATTTGCGCATTCTAACACCGCAGCAAATCGCTAATTTATGTCGTCCGAATCGTCCAAGCAGAACGCGCCCGCGCGTCATACAAGTGTCGAATGAAGTCAATGTTCAATCAATTGACCATGAAAGTGTGTATTTGAAATTGAATAATTAATTTCAAAATTTCATATACTGTGAATCAAAAGAAATTATGTTTTGAATTCATTCGTTCTAGCGCATTTGCACGTACAACGGATCGCAAAGGAACATGACTATAGTGCGCCGCCGCAGTGAACGCGTTACGTGTCATTCCGAGAAATCGATGAAAAAAATACAGTTATTTCGTTAAAAACTTGAAATAATAAATAAAAATCTACATTTCAAAATTTAAATTTGAATTCTAATGTTCGTTGTTTCAATTTCATACCATGAGATTTTCAAGCTCACAAAAGCTAGTCATAGTAGCCTTGCAATTTCAAAGATGGCGCCAAAATGATTCAAAAAAAATAACAAACGTTCAACTTCGAAATAAAGTCAATGCATTTGTTCATTTTTCTTTCACAAATAAATACAAAAAAAAATGCAACGAAAACATATTTTTTTCTATGTTGAACCATTTAATTTGATTTTTTAAAGAAGAAAAAACAAAAAACTTGTGTGTTGCATTGCGTGTGCGTTCATTTTTGTCGTTTGATTTGCAATAAACGCGTTCTGAGTGACATATTGACATTGTATCGATTGTACACACTAAGACGCGTCTGTTCTCCCGCTCGAACATTTATAGTAAACAAAAACGCACTACACGTATCTTTGTACAAAATTAGCATACGCTCAAAATATCGTGTTTTACCATCTAATTAAAACCGACAAAAAAGTGTTCAATTTCGCCGAAAAGTGTTTAAACTCAAAATATGAACACAATTTGTGTTATTTGTTTTGATTCAGGTGGATTGGATCGTGTTACACCATGTAACCATACTTTCCATAACCATTGCATTTCACGTTGGCTTTGGATGTAAGTATATTTTGTTATATTTTGTTCTTCGTTTTTCTTTACAACGCTTCTTTCTCTTCGTTTTCTTATATTTAACAAAAAAAAAGTCAACTGTGTCAAAATAATTTCATATCTTATTTCATCTCATTTCGTTTCATTCATTTACTTTTTTCCTCAGCAAACCACGTTGCCCAATGTGTAATCTCAGAACTCGTGATCTCATCAATTATGTTCCACCAGTCGTTGTTGCTGCACCTGTTGCCGTTGCTACTGTGGTCGTGCCTGTTATCGAAATCTCAGATGATGACGAAAATAACGACAACAACGACAACAATGCACAACGAAACCGACCAAATCGTCGTCGTCCACGAGAATTCGAAATGAATGGACCAGAATGGTGGTTTTTATTTCCAAGGGATCGCCGCAATGTTCAACGTTTTGGTTTCGAACGAAAATCATGTGTCATTTGCCAAAAAATACTCGTCACAAGTGACAACAAGGCATTGTGTGCCAATTGCACACGAATCTTTGATTAAAAACAAACAATTTGTTTTTTTTTGCTTCAAATGAGATGAAATCTTAATCCGAGTAATGTTTAACATTGATTAAAAATAAACAATAACAAAGTCATGTCGAACATTTCATTTGAGTTTTTTTATTTCGGAGCATAATATATATTGATTGAAATACATCTATAAAAGTGCACAACAGATGGTGCTGATGCCCAAGTACAACTAACTTTGCGTCTCCACACATACGTAGTGAAGAGCGCGTTCAGAATAAACTGTTTGACATTTGGGATTGAAATCCAACAAGTTGTTTGAGTCAGAAAAATAAATTTTGTGTAGAAAATTTGAAATTTTATCTGCGAATCCGAAATTTGAGTCAAAAAAATAAATTTCGAGTAGAAAATTTGAAAAATTGAGTTAAATTTCGGAAAATCGTGTTGCACAATTCGAGTGAAAAAAATAAATTCTGTGTAAAATTCTGTAAAAATTGAGTCGAAAATGAAAAAAATTGAGTGCAAATTTTTAGTAAATTTGAGTCAAAAAGTCGGAAAATTTGTGTCAAAATTAGAAAATTTGTGTGCGAAACGGAATTTTGTGTGCCAATTTGGGGGAACCATAAAAAACCCGACAAAAATCAATAAAAAATGGTAGAAAATCGACATCATTGACGTCAAATCACCTCTTCTTCGAGAAAAACGCATGAATAGACAATAACACATTCGGAAAATTGAAAAAAATCATTTTTTCAACTGAATCCACCAACTTTCCAAAATGATGTTCTGGGTTTATCTCGGCTCGCCAGCCACTAAAAACTGAGCTTCATGTGTAGAATCGTTCATTCCAAAAATTGTAAATGTTACTACAGTGTGATGAGTCGACACATTAAGCGACGACCATTTGAATCACTCAAAAAATGAAGGGTCGTGTATTCCATTTGCCACTTGAAGTGGCCCACTTCCAATACTTGAGAATACTCTAAAGAAACTACCAGACAGGGCCTTTTTCCTCTTTGTGCGAGTTCGTGCAATGCACGAGGGCGCAAAGGATCTGAGGGCGCCAGCGTTCAAAGAGCGCAACAATTCGAGAGCTAAAACACAAGCCTATTCGTGAGCTTTCAAATTGTTCCGCTCTTTGGACGCTTGCGCCCTATTTTATTTGTTTGCATAGAGCGCTGGAGCGCCTTTTCTGCTCACTTTGATTATGAAATTTTGCTGAAAAATTTTCTTTTCTATATGAGCGCCCAAGCACTTTCGGCACTCTTGCGCAGAGACTTTTCTACCCTGACACGAAGTTATGTAATGAATTATGGTGCCGCTGAGGCACCGCAGGCCCAAAATAATACATCATTTCTAGGGGCGCACATATAAAATTTGCACAAGGGCGCCAGGGGAGTGAAAAAAGGCACTGCTACCAGAGGCAACTGACGCCATTATCAATGATCAAGAGTTGCTTATTCTTGTTCGAAGCATTCCAAGCAACAAGCAAAAGATTTGGCAAACATATGTTGATGTTATAAAAAGTGCATAAAGCTTTGGAATGGCTGAAAGAAAATAATCCGCTTTATAAAGAAATTGATTTACCAACCGATTCAGCTAATTTGGATGCATTTATCAATATATATATAAATCTATGGGTGAGATTGAGAGTGGAGTATGTTTTTTCTTCGATTCATATTTTTGAAAAGGCAAGTATGTGTTCTGATGATTCTGTTGGCGTTAAAGTAGAGTATGTTGGCGTACCGTCCAGCCTCCGCGGTTTTCACGGTTTCCGCGCAACTGATGAGAGATAACAACATGGTGTCTTCGGCAAAGTAGCAGTACTCCAGGTCCTCTATAACTTAGCTAAAGACAGTTATCTCTTATCAGTCGCGCACAAATTTCATATAAATAAGCAAAATTTATATAGACATTTTTTTAAATAATTTTTCGCGCTTTTCACGAAACTGATAAGAGAGTCAGTTCATAGTAAACATTCATGCAAGTAGGACGTCATTTGTGGAAATATACTAAACAAGTAAATAAATCGTAAAGTGTGCATAAATTATCAAGCTAAGCATTCAAAGAGAGTGACGTGCCTGAAATTCAATACTTGCTGCGAGGATTTCCTTATTTTTGTTTCCAGTTCATAATGCCTTTTCCAAAAGGCTCTCTTAATGAAAGAAAAGGGCCAAAAGCCGTACATAAAACTGTGCTCCAAAGATTGAAAAATGGGGATAGTTTCTTACAAGTTATGAAGCAAGACGTGGCATTTTGCAGTGAAGTCACACAAAAAAAGTGATTCAAAGTCTCAAGCTCGCACTTCCCTTGCAATGCAAGGAAATGTACCAGGGCGAGCACAAAAGAAAAAATTTCTCCGGTAAAATTTTCACAGGTGATATTTTTATGGTGTTTTTTATTTTCGAATTGCAAGCATAATGATTTTTGATGTATAAATCAGCTAACTCATTCCAATATCAACTCAACACATGAACAAATTTGGTTTTTGAGTTCATTCTTCTATGTGTTTTGTCAAAACAAATTTTTTTCGCGGTCGTGAAAAATATTTCGCGTGCAAAAAATAAGAAAGATCAAAAAAATTTCAAGAATGAATTCAAAATTCAAATTTATTCATGTGTTGTGTTGATATTGGAGGGAGTTAACTGTTTCCTACATCAAAAATCATTATGCTTGCAATTCGAAAATACGAAACACCATACAAATATCACCCGTAAAAATTTCACCGGAGAAATTTTTTCATTTCACGAGGAACTGTGTACTTAGCTTTATTCGGAGTTGTTGTCGTAATACAACAAAAAATTAATGTAAAAATTGCTTTAGCGTTTGTTCTGCACTTTCATACGCTAATTGTTTTCCCACTGGTTCATTTATCTCATTGTTAGCAACTATGTATTCTCATTCTCACGCTGTACGAACTAAAGAAAACAAAAAGTAATAATTTAAATTCAGCTAAAATATTTTACTAATTAATTCTTCGAGACAGGTTAGGGCCGGAAAAGCGGTATAGTTTCTGTATATAGTGAATCTCGATACAGGATAGTTTCCATTACGTATCAGTATAAGTTGTGCACAAATTATTTAAGAAAACTCTTTGAATTGGCCAGCGCTATTGTTTAGACAGCTGATTTTGGAATTTTTTGAATAAAACCAAAGTGAATTATTGCGGATATTGAATCCGCTAGATCTAACGTTTAGACGGCTGATTCAAGTGTTTGGAAATACGTGAGTTCGAATCGAAGGCAAATTCAAGTTGAATTCCACTTTGAGAAGTTCTCATTGATCGATTCAACATTCGCGTTGGACAAACATTCGCATCTTTCACTACGTTTTTTGTTCCATTATGTTTATGTGGTCAACATAAGTCGCCACGCTTCCACACAAACACGCATCGCATTAACATTCACACACCTCAACCATAATTCATAACAAAAAGCAGAATTGTGATCAAATGTTCAAATAAATTTACACAAAATAAATTGATGTATTATCCTTTTTCACTTTAAAATCATTTTGGTAGCAAAAGGTAACGAAATTGCACCTCAGTTTTAAAGGATCCAATGACTTACAGGTTATTTTAACCGACTATCAACCGATTATTACAATAATATTCGAAGTATTGACGCTGGCGAAAATTGTTCTGGGCTAAGACAAAAGTAGTAGCTGTTTGCGACACTCGAGACTCGTAAAATTCAAGTTTTTGAACCATCAATATCATAAAGTGACGGGATTCCATTGACGAAAGAAGAAACAGGACAAATTAACAGTATCAAAATATCATCAAAGCAAATAATTACATTGGGAATGTCACCGAAGATTTCCAAATTCCCAGAGACTGCATATTTGCTGCTGAGCAGGCCTGAGTTGAGCTGAATTTGCTAACTCAGACGCCTGAAGCGGTATTTTAACGCACTTACGGTGCAAAATTGTCGTGGCTCGCTGGGAATTCCACTGTTTTTTTTTTCAATTATATTTGGGTGGATTCCAGCGAGCCATGACAATTTTGCGCCGTAAGTGCGTTAAAATACCGCTTCAGGCGTCTGAGTTAGCAAAATACCGCCGTTTCCACAGAAAACAATTGCGAACACTTACAAACGGGGCAATCGATAAACTCGATCTGATTTGAAGCACGGCCGGTTCTATGGCATGATTTTGTCGCAAAAAAGTTGCATAAGATTTCGATTCTTTAGATGATGAGAATACAATCGCCGAAATAGCGATTAAATTGGCGTGGGCGCGACAAAGATCGATATTACTTATTATTTATTGGTTGTATTGTATTGTGTTTATTAGCGTTAGCTCTTTTAGTTACATTTGTGTTTATACATTAAAATTTTCATTTTTTTTTTCATAAAAATTAGGCTAAGTTGTTCGAATTAAAATTAGGTTGAGTTTTTTGAATTAAAATTGTTTACTTTTTCTCAAATAAAACAAAGCCAGTGAAGGCGATTCGGAAAAATTGAAACCAAAATCTTTTTTGGACACTTTTTTCAGGTATTTATTTTCAGGTACTTTTTTCAGGTTTAAAAGTAATCCAAAGTCTCTTCGGTGCCGAGACAATTTTCGGAGGTACCTAAGGGTACAGAATGTAAATATGGTCCATAGACGTTCGAGGAAATCAACTAGAAAAAACCCATGTGGGAAATACGATGTCTTTTTTCAACAAAAAAATCGGAGGTAATTGGCTACAAGTTCTGCGAAAATGGTACAATGTCATTATTAACAGCAATGGCAAACAACGTACCATATGGCTTCTCGGCCAAGCTAATTCTGGCAAATCTTTCATCGTCGAGTCTCTCACTGTCTTGTTTTTGTTGGTCGGTAGTATTAGTAATTCTCAACCTGTGCTTCTCTCCCATAAGAACCAATGCATTTGACGTAACAGTGAATAGCGGTAGCGCCTAAATAGGATCTGCGGCAACTTAATGAACTATCAATACTTCTTGTTGTTGCGAAATTCATGACAACAACAAGTATTGATAGTTCTTAAAAATTCCGCAAATTGCGAATAGGCGCCACCGCTATCTTGCGCCGGTCAAAAGCACAGTTTGGTAATTCTATAGAACCCGGCCAATTTCCTTTCCAAGACTTAATTGATTGCAAAATCAACTATTTCAATGAGCTAGTGACCGGCCCTAATCAAAAGCCATGATTAAATGATTTGGCAGTAAGCATCGTTTTTTATCCCATTTAGATAAGATGTTTACAAAATCAAAGCAGAATATCAGTGGCGGAATTCTGTGCGCATTCCGAAATTTCTATCACGAAATGTGAGATTTTGGACAATCGGTTTCCATTGTATTCAAATCTCGATGCGAGATTTTTTTGACTTTTTGCGAGAATGTAATGGAGTGAAATGTTATTCATAACAAAGAATTCATTCAGGTTTTCAGTGAAATGATTTCACTACCTCGCAGAGGTGCCGAGATTTTTTTCGCCGGAAACTTAAATGAATTCTTTGTTATGGATAACATTCCACTCCATTACATTCTCGCAAAAAGTCAAAAAAATCTCGCATCGAGATTTGAATACAATGGAAACCGACTGTCTAAAATCTCACATTTCGGAATATGCACAGAATTCCGCCACAGAGATCGAATCGTATAACGTTTAAATGTTTTGGTTGAATGCAGGTATGAAGTATTTGGAGGGCAAAAACTCGAATCTGACACTCTAAATTTTTTATTGCTATGAAACGAGTGGTTTATCAGGCAGGTAGGATTCTGCTTTCGTTCAATAAGGTTTCAAACCACTCTCGAATATCATACAGAGAATATCAACAACGGCAAAAGCGCAAACGAATTACATGTGTTGATTTGGCATATTGAAGAGAAAATCCATCGCTGAGTTGAAAACTGGCACACTGAAAAAAATTAGTCAGAAACAGTAAATAATGAGAAAACAGAAAAAACATAATATTCAGGGTATGGCAAGGCAATTCCATTTTTTGCATAAAATCAAAACAAGTAATGATTTAGATCAATGAGGCAAATTAAGTGACACGCACAAGAATAGCGCCATCTACAATCGTTAGAAGAAAGCTATGATGCTTACGGTCAAGCTTCAAAACATTAAAAAAACGTTCAAACGATCAAACGTTCAGACGTTCGAAACGCTTGATCCATCCGTCAAATTGAAATGTTGCAATTGCTTTTATTTCTGATTCGGTTTAATGAGTCATAAGAATATGCATTTTTCCTTGATTGAGAAAAACTCGAACTAAATTTTGTTTAACTCCGTAATAAAAAAAAATACAATTCAAAAACGGTAGATACTTCAATCCCATAGCTGTCAAAGTC
>NW_022600092.1:0-2226 GCF_009176505.1 Sitodiplosis mosellana | reverse complement strand
AAAAAAAAAAAAATAGGACACACGCACAATGAGTTTTATATATATAGATTAGTTGTATTTGGAATAGCGGAAAAGCTAATACTTGCAAATAAATGAGAATCTTGCACGTTCCTCTATGCACGATTATTCATAAAAACGTAATTTATGTGGGTATAGAGGACTGAAAATATTAAGATCAGCAATTATTCACTTGGATTCGCTTCGTATGGCTCGATGCTACGATAGAGCGGAATGATACAAACCTAAACCGTATAGAGCCGGCACTCGACCATGTTTACATGGCAGTTATCTTGCTATTTTCAGGCCAGAAGAATACGTCAATGGAGAAGAAGAAAACGTCGTTAAGAAGAGCGAGTTATTATGGATGCAACTGCCACGCAAACGATGATTCACCTTGCAGCATTGCAAATAAGTGCTTGAATGTTTTATCGCGCATAGAATGCAATCCCAATCTATGTCTAGCTCGAGAAAAATGCCAGAATCAGTACTTTAATCAAGGAAAGCATCTCCCACTTGAAGTAAAAATGACCACATCAAAAGGCTATGGCCTCTTTGCGACAACTGAAATTCCTGTGGGTAATTTTCTGATCGAATACATTGGGGAAATTATAGAAAGGAATGAGTTCATCACTCGGGCCGAAAACAAAGACGGGATGATGTATTTGTTTAAAATAGATGAAAATAGATACATAGATTCTAGTATTTATGCAAACGAAGCGCGCTATATCAACCATTCGTGCGATCCAAATACCAATGCAGAGAAGTGGATCGTTTATAATAAAGGTCAAGAGCAAACACGTATTGGGTTTTTTGCTTCACGAACAATTTTCGCTGTACGTCAGAAAATAAACCGTTTTGCGGTTCGATTCCCTAGCTGCCTAAAATCTTTTTCCATTAACAAAACGGTTTTTCAGCCAAAAATGAACATTAAATTCAACCAAACACATAGCGCACCAAAGCAACGGGTAGCAGTAGCTCAAAGGTTAGAGCATCTGACGCAAAATCAGAAGACCTGCGGTTCGATTCCCTAGCTGCCTAAAATCTTTTTCCATTAATTTGGAAAAAGAACTCGTTGCTGCGCTATTTGTTCGGTTGTATTTGCCCGATGATTTGTCACACAACTCGACGACAAAAATTACTAGTTTAACGTGCTTTGGATGTATGGATGTATTGATTTTGGAAAAAGTAGAGTATGTTTCATGCGGTGAGCAAATCCCAAAATAAAGTATTTATTCCAACCGATATACTATTTATTTTTCACTGCATTGTTTGGATCACAGTCACATTGACTACATTATTTTTTCAAAGAAAATAATTGATAGTATTATATATGCTCTGCTTAAAAGTAATTCGTACAACTACAATTGAAAAAGTTACAATTGAAATAGATCTTAATTGTCATGAATGAATAACACTTTTTCGACTCTGTATGGGTCGATGTTTTCACGGCGACTTCTGATTACGGAACCAGCGAATGAGAATGAACTTTCGGCCGTTGCCGTTGTCGCTTGGATGCTAAATAAAACTTTAGCTATCGCAGCTAAATTAAGATAGTTGTCAGCAAATTTTCTCCAAAAATCCAGCACATCATCGAAGATTTCTCGGATGTCTTGAAATCGCAATAATTCGCCTTCAATTGAATTATCTAGTCCGGCTCTATGGATTGGCACATGACGAGACAAAAGTTTTTCACGCAGACTCATGTGTCGACTCTGAACGTTGTCCGGTGGATGCTCGCTCTCGTCGTGTGGGTCGCTTGCACTTGGCAGCTTAATCTTGAGCTGATCAACCATTCGATGAAGCAGATCTTCTCTTGAAAGGTCTTTATCGCGAAGCCACGTTTGTATTAATGGCAGGTGTTGACTCGAAGGGTCCAAAATAGCAGCAGCAACACATGCATCCGTCAACTGGAAACGATGGTCCAGATTTTTCAGGAGAATGTTGACTACTTTGTTAATAACTTCACACATATTCTCACGTTGGATTTGTTCTAAATTTCCCTTGATTTCCATATAGAACAAAATAAGTGAATTTAACGTAGGGTAACTGTTCCCTTGTAAGTATTTGGTGAAAGTATTGAACACTTCGAGCACTTCGACGATTCGTCCTTGAAATGCAAGTTCTGAGCGTGATAAAATCAATTCATACGCTGCATGATGTTCAAGACATTTCTTGACGATAGCTGTAAAAATTCGCGATGAATTGATTCTGGGAGCCAATGCAATT
>NW_022600091.1:0-2955 GCF_009176505.1 Sitodiplosis mosellana | reverse complement strand
AGAGAGAGAGAGAGAGAGAGAGGTAGAGATGTTCAGATTTTTGCTAATATTTTCTATAAAATTGCTCATTTAATTAATAAATAAAACTTTTTACTCACTTTCTATATAAATAATAATGTTAGCTTTTATTACACGATTTTTCAATAAAAAATACAACTCCAATCGACGCGTTTGTTTATTCTCTTTCGACACATCTTTCAGCTCATTAAGCCTTACACGGTCCTTCGCATGTTTTTTTTTCCTTTTTTTCTGATAGTACTTGGGTATGAATGTAACAGCATTTTAGGTAACCGCAAAATATGAAGAATTTGACTTTTAAAGGCTTTTCAGGTCTTAACAAGCGGATTTGAAAGAATTTTGCTCTTTATTTTTACACATTTTCGCGATCTAGGGGGATCTGCGAATGCAACATTTCATGAATCTATAAAGAATAAAATCCTCATTGTTGGATGAAAAATGGTCGAATGATCGGTTTTTGACTCGAGGACATTATCAAGTGGATTGATAGTGAGAGAGAGAGAGAGAAAGATGGCAACTCGATCGATATAAAAGACTGTCCCATACTTTTCCTTCTCCGAAAGTCTCTTAACAGCTCAATTGGCCATAGAAATCGGTATATATTGCATGCCTTGAAATATTTCGATGCTTCTTACACAACCAAAAATAAAACAATTATTTTTTTCGGACCCACAGAAATCGGTATAATGTTTATTGTCGGTTTTCTAGCTTTTTTTTTATTACTATCCTTCCCAGAACACTCTTGCCTATTGCACCATCACCGATAAATTATGACCTATAGAAATCGGCCTATTGAACATTTCCATTTCTACTCAAATTTCTTAAAAGATAAAGAGAAATGGTGAAAGATGTAAAGAATGAGATAAGAAGTTAGCATACATATGAGCGTTTTTCTTTTCAGCTAAACATGATCTCGGAACATATTTTTGCTTGTAATTTGAGTTGCATTTGAAATTCTGACTAGTCGAGATTTTACCTGAAAATCCAATTGTTAGGTGCGATGTAAGACAGGTAACCTCTTCCAGTCATTATTCAACCTAAATGTGGTCTTTCAGCTTTGACTTTGAATGGGAGAGAGAAGGTGAAAGAGAGAGAGAGAGATGTATAGAGAATTACGCGAAGGTGCAAAGAAGAGAAGGAGGTGTAGATATGGTCCGTGAATTTTAGAGACAATAGTGTTTGAAGTTTATTGTTGTTTCTTATTGTCCACACCTTCGGTACCCTAACATCGATAATTTCAATCATATTGACCGCTCCAATTCATGCTTTCATTTGAAACGCTCATTATTTCGTATTGCAGTTTTTTGGGATAAAAGCGCGTTGTGTGCTGGTGACTGTCACCAGTTTTCGATAATCATCATTACACTCAACATGAATTTGTCGCCTAATACGTTCGATCGCATCATAATCGATAGTAAGTTTCATAAAGTAGTTGAAGCATAGTTCTTAACATCAAACTTCAAATATCGATAAATATTATGTAATTATTTCATTTACTGATTGTTTATCGTATTATTTTAGTGAATCAGCGATATCTCCGATTCATACAGCTCTTGCAGGGCGAAATCGATCACAATTCCCAGCTGATTTCCGATATTGCTTCGCGCCCTCGCTATGAGCCATACCCCATAGCCGCAATTGATCAAAAATATCACCATTATCCGGGCCACCCGCAGCATACAATGTTCGATATGCGACGTCTGCAGCCGCAACGTGATTCAACCCAATTATTACCCGACCCATCTCACCGCGAGTCATTATCTGGACCGTATCATCGTACATCGATATCACGCAGCGGTGATATTATTTATGGTTTGAGCGACGATGCGGTAGATATGAAGCCGTTGGCTCATTACTCCCAACATCGTAATCCGTCACCAAGACTGTCTCATCATGAGCAATCATCGAGGCCATCTCATCGCGATCCATTACCTGGACCGTCTCATCGCGATCCATTACCTGGACCGTATCATCACGATCCATTACCTGGACCGTCTCATCACGATCCATTACCTGGACCGTATCATCGCGATCCATCACCGGGGCCCTCCCATCGTGTGACGATATCATGCAACGGTGATATCATTTATGATTTGAGCGACGACTCTGACGATGTATCGCAATTGCCACAAATCGACGAAGGACCTCGCAACGATTTTGCAGGCCTTTTCAGTAAAGAGCCTGTGACTGCTACAGTTGCTGCTGAAGCTGACAAAACCACCGTAGCAGAAACTGAACTCGTCGCAGTAAAAACAACTCATCTTGAGAAAACTGCATCTATCGCGGAGGTTGAACCAATCGTACAAGTTTCAGCTGTTGACCCCATTGACCATATGTGCTACGTTTGTCACTACTCATATATTAAAAATAAACCAACATCACTGAAATGTGGGCACATATTTTGCAATGAGTGCATCGATTATTGGCTTAAGAATAAGCTTAAGTGTCCCACGTGCAATGCAAAGGTAATCAGGACCCAATTGCGATTCCATTATATCAATTGATATATAGCGAGATAGAGAGAGAGATAGAAAGAAAGAAAGAGAGGGAGAAGAATGATACAGAGATAGAGAAGAAGCAGTGAGATAGAGAAGAAGGAATAGAGAAGAAAGAGAGGTGGAAAGAGAGAGAGAGAGAGAAAGAAAGAGATGTAGAGATAATCATTTTTGCGCATTATTTTGCCTACAAAATTATTCATTATCTCAATAAATATATATGCCACAGAAGAAATAAATAAAAATACGTGTCCTTTTTTATTCAGCAATCTAGGAGTATTTATCTTTCGCGATTGTATAAACCTGAAAAAGAAATGTGCAATTTCGCAGAATTTTCTGTTAGATGAAAAAATATTTCACTTTGAGGAACTCGTTAAACAATTTTTTCTTTTCGGACAGTCTCACACCCGTCCTTCTCCGAATGTCTATTTGTAAATCAAAT
>NW_022600090.1:0-4935 GCF_009176505.1 Sitodiplosis mosellana | reverse complement strand
GTATCGATTCGAAGTCGAAATTGGGAGAAATGATGCAAGTCGAAGTTGGGGCCATCATTTTTCATTCCCAGTTCTTCCCAGTATGACCCACCCGAATTAAGTTCCAGCCCGAGTTCTACGCACGTTTCACATTAAGCCCCTACGGCCGGAGGCTGGCAGTGTATTTGGTTATATATTTACAATATTTATAATGTATTCGTATTTTCAGTCTCTCCAAGTTCTATTTCTTCTAAAATAATCAGTTATTCCTTGCTTGACAGTGCTTGTGCTAACATTAAAATCAATTAAATAAGTTTTATATGTCTTTGGAATAGTACTAGTATCACAATCATTCGTTTGATTTGGCTCTATGATATTAAAGTATTTATAAAATTCATTATATGTGATGAGCATGTAGTTAATTGGCTCAAACATTGCGTAGTTGCATATTCTGGTCGGCAGTTCCAGAAATTCGGTGTTCCGTGTTCGGAGTCGTGGTGTTCTTAAGTTGATTTTCTCCAGGATATGCTTCGACGATATTTGACCACAGATAACAATGTGTATGAAGTAAATTTGTGCGATTTTTCTTCGTTCTTCTAAGGTAATCTTTTGTAGAAATAGCAGACGATTGTTGTATTGTGGCAAAATGAATGTGTGTGGCCATTTCATTTTTCTCAGTGCAAACAGTAGAAATTGCTTTTGGACTGATTCGATTCTAGCGATTTTCTCATTGGTGTATGGGTTCCATATTTGCGATCCATATTCAATGATTGGCAATACGAACGTGAAGAAGAGTCTCTTTATGGTCCATGGGTCATCGAACTCTCTTCCAAAACGTTTTATCCACGCAAGTCTAGATTTGGCTCTAGCAGTTATGTACTCAATATGGGCATCGAAGTTCATTTTTTCATCCAAAACGACTCCAAGGTACTTTATTATTTTTACTCTGTCAACTGATTTGCCTTCGATAGTGTACTTGAAGTCAAATTTCACCTCGCCACGGTGATATGATACTTTATTATTTATACTCTGTCAACTGATTTGCCTTCGATAGTGTACTTGAAGTCAAATTTCACCTCGCCACGGTGATATGATACGTATTTCGTTTTTTTGACATTCAAGTTCATGCGGTTACGTTTGAAGTACTTGACGACTCTATTCAGGTCAGCTTGAAGTGCTAGACAATCATCGACTTGCTTTATTTGCATTGAAAAGCGAGTGTCATCGGCAAACGATTTACAATAAGGAAAAATATCGCGTCACGACTTTTGGACGGCAAAACGCTTTAAAGCTTGACTTGAACACTAAATTCAAAAGTCGTGTCGCGATATTTTTCCTTATTGTAAATCGACGCAGCGCCTTGTTGTCAATTCCCAAACAAACGAGCCCAGAAGCGACAACTGCTGTTAGCAAGAGTAACTACAGTACAACTTACGTCAAATTCAAAAGCTTGTATACGTATGTATACATGTTTAAGTTGCTCATCGAGCGATTTTCAGTTTTCCAGCTCAATTTAATTTTTTTTTTCTATTGAAGAACGTCAATATTTTTTTAATCCGATGCAGAAAAATCAACGTTCTGATTTTAAAACGTTAAGTCCGGGAAAGTTAATTTTTTTTCGTGTTTTTGTCAATACAAGAGTAACAAAGCCGATGATATGTGACAAATGATGACACATTGATGTAAATAGTGAAATGCTGTTCGATTCTGAGCCATGAAATAATTTTTTCTTTTAATTTTGAAAATATATCAAGGGATATTAATGACTTCAGTGAAGTCAAGCACGTTTTTATGTTCGTGTGAAAAAACAACCATTCAAAACCATTCAAAACGATTCAAAACAGTTGATAACAGTATATCCGAGTATATCCAATAGCCGGAATATGAAATGTCAACAAATGAAATTACAACTCGATGGAACTTTTTTTAGTCACTCTTGTGTTGACAAAAATACGTAAAAATACGGAAACATTTTTATTTGAAATTTTAAAATGAGAAAATTGATTTTTTGCATTGGAATTAACAGTTAAATACGCTTTTTGATTAAAAAAAACATAACATGATTCTCGTGAACAGAACGTAAACAAATGAAGTGACACTTGTTCGTATTTATTCAAAACAGTGAAATTCCTTCTGGGTACTCTTGTATTGTATTATTGTAAAATTTGATTTTACGTTTAAAAATAAGAAGATTGATTTTTACGCAACAAATATTTACGCTATTTAGTGAAAAAATAAATAAAATAGAGCTAGAGAACAGAAAATCGCTCAATAAGCAACTGACACATGTATACATATATATACAAGCTTTTGAATTTGACGTACGTTGTACTGTAGTGACTCTTGCTAACAGCAGTTGGCGTAAGTGCAGAGAAGGCGCTGCGTTGTTGTAAATAAATTTTCACAATAGTGAATGCGAAAAACACTTTTGAACTTCGTTCCCAGTAATACAGCGTCCTAGCGTCACTCAAAATGATATCAGTCATTTTGAGTGGTAAATCCACGCACGGAGCGTCACTCCATTTTAACCTCGTCTAGAGGTTTTTCAACAGATATCACTACTTTTGAAAGGCTTTTTTTGGAAAAATACATTTTTACCAGAAGTATGTCTATTTTAAGGTCATATTATCAGGAAATTGCAATTTTCTGGGTAACACATTGGCATTCTAATTTCACAAGTTCTGGAGATTGCACTATCTAATTTCCACTACCATTGAAAAAGTCCCAGTTTCCTCTAATTGCACATTATAAAATGCGGTAAAATATGATTAAATTTCAAAATAACCATAAAAAGAGTGTTGAAACGATTGTGGATTCTCATAATTTCATTAAAAAATATCGACACTGCGCCTTCTTGACAGTTCTCATATATATGAGCCCAGAAGCGCCAACTGGTGCAAGAACATGTAATAGAACCGTTGTATACCAATAGTATTCAGACGCTTACACGTTGGGTATACTGTTATTGACTGTTTTGAATAGTAGCTCTTTCACATAAAAACATAAAAATCTGCTTGCATTACATTGATATCTCTCTTATTCCATTGATATTTTTTCCAAAAGAGAAAAAAAAATATTTCAAGCCTCAATTGCACAGCATATCACTATTAGAATCATTGTGTCAACATGAATCAACCGATGAACAAACCAAAACAAACACAAACCACACAATGAAATACCACGTTTGTATAAATATACGACACTATGTTTACTCCCATGCTCGCATTGCCAACGCCAACTGGTCCTAGCAAGTGAACTATGATGACATATAACAAACACTGTATGTCAGATTCGAAAGTTATATCCGTTGAATATTCTTCTTGAACCGATCGCAACCGATGTGATGTAAGTTAGAGTAAGGAAAAGAATACACATCGATACACATTAACTAAACAACATTCAAATCGATTCAAATAAATAGCATCTTTTTCACCACAATAATTGGACTAACAAATTTGAGCATTGAGTAAAATCGTGTGTATTTATCACACATTTGTCGAGCAAAAATATCGAGTATTCAACAAGTAACACGCTTGTTTGGCTACCACACAACACAAACAATGAAACCTTCTGTGTGCAAATGCTTGTTCGCCAAAATATCCCGAAATATCCAAACCGAATATATTTCATCGGCTGATCAATTGTGAGTGTAAGTCGATCGTTGCAAAATCGTGCAAAATATAAACAAACATTTCATAATGACAGTTGATATAACTAATTCAATTCGCCCAACGTGAATTCGCTCCAATATGAAACGACAGAAACGTGGAACGTCAACAAATGATAAATGATCAATGATGACACATTGATGTAAATAGTGAAATGCTGTTCGATTCTGAGCCATGAAATAATTTTTTCTTTTAATTTTGACAATATATCAAAGGATTCAGTGAAGTCAAGCACGTTTTTATGTTCGTGTGAAAAAACAACCATTCAAAACCGTTCAAAACGATTCAAAACAGTTGATAACAGTATATCCAATGACCGGAATATGAAATGTCAACAAATGAAATTACAACTCGATGGAACTTTTTTTAGTCACTCTTGTCTTGTGTTGACAAAAATACGCAAAAATACGGAAAATTTTTTATTTGAAATTTTAAAATGAGAAAATTGATTGGAATGAACAGTTGAATACGCTTTTCGACGCTTTTTGATTTAAAAAAACGGCTTTGTGAGATTCCGAACAATGAATATTCGTTTGTTTTCATTTGTTTTATTTTTGGATTACATTTTCAAAAAAATTCAATGGAATAAAACGAGTTTTATGTGTTGCTTGCATAGATTGACGAAATTGTTCTAAAAATAAAATCAAATAGTAGTTCAAAATTGTTCAACATCCAACGGATGTGTATATACATGGTAAACGAGATTTCAAACTTGGGTGAATTCGAGAGTGTGATTGTCAAATATTTCACTTGCTAGGACCAGGGGTCGCGTCGGTATTTTTTTTATATGGGAGCATACGGAGTTAACATAGCGTCGTAAATATAGCAATTACTTGAAGAGAAAAACTCAAAAAAACGTGTTTCAATAAGAAACAATATTCTAATATTTTAGAAAATATAAAATTAAATGAAATTTTTGTGTTTTCACATGTTTTCATCAACATGAATAACTGCGACAAATGTCACTTTATGTTGTCATTGAAACAATCGGAACGTGGAACGTCAACAAATGAACTGACATTTGTTCGCAATTCTTAAGTTACTCTTGTGTTGACAAAAACACGCAAAAACACGAGAAAAATGTTTGATTTTACGTTTTAAAATAACAAGATTAAATTCTTGCATTGAAAAAAAAAATATTCGCGTTTTTTAATAAAAATAAACTCAAAATATTTCTTGAGAACAGAAAACCGCTCAATAAGCAATTGACACATGTATATATTTGTATACAAGCTTTTGAGTTTGACGTACGTTGTGCTTGTAGTACTTGTTCTTGCACCAGTTGGCG
>NW_022600089.1:0-7712 GCF_009176505.1 Sitodiplosis mosellana | reverse complement strand
TTGATAACCCTGATTTGCTTCGTCACAGGTTAACCATTCGTTTAGCTCTCTCTGATCATCTAGACCAAAAGCAACAGCCGATTGAGCTAGAACTTCGTTTGTCACATCATCACGCTCAACAGTTTCGGTGGCAATTTCATCGGTTGACTCAGGCCACAGTTTGTTCCATGATCTTTTAAGAGTTTCTTCGGAGACTTCATCCCATGCATCAGCTGTGTTGTACACAACATTTTTCATATTGTATGCTTTCCAATATTCGATTATAGAAACAGTCTCTTCCGTAACAAGAGCTTCGATGAATTTCTTTCTGTATCTACGTTTGAATGTTTCGATAACTGATTGGTCCATTGGTTGCACTGAAGAAGTAGTGTTGGCTGGTAAAAATATGCACTTGATGTTTCCATCGTCACTTTGCAACGAACCTGCTTCTGGATGTGTAGGTGCATTGTCTAACAGCAGAACGGCTTTTGGCGGCAAGTTCTTCGATTTCAGTTCTTGTCGGACCAATGGAATGAATACCTTTTTGGACAATTTGAAAGAACGGTTTTAATGTAAAACATACAAATCGTGTCCATGTCGAATATTAATGCTCACCTTTTTGAACCATTCAGCGAATATTTCTTGCTCCATCCATGCACTCTTCTGGCCGCAGTATCGAACGGGTAGCGCATTCATATTCATCCCCTTGAAACACCGTGGTCTCTTTGCTTTACCAATCACCAGCAATGGAAGTCGATGAATCCCGCTCGCATTTGCGCATACCATCACTGTTACTCGTTCCTTCTGCATTTTGAACCCTGGTGCATACTTTTCACTAAGAGACGCGAGTGTTTTTGTCGGTAATGCTTTGAAGTTTAAACCACTTTCGTCAGCATTGTAAACTTGATCGCGGCATAATCCCATTTCATCGATAATTTTAGCAAATTCCTATTTGAATTCCTTAACAACTTCTCCACCGGCGGCGCTTAATTTTTCGCCTTCTATATTCAGTTCACGAATGTCGTGTCGATTCTTGAAATTGGTCAACCAGCCATCGCTTGCCTTGAAATTCGGATCGTCGTTCAAATTCCTATTGAATTGTAATGCTTTTGCAGCAACAATTGGTCCTGACAATGGAATTCCTTCACTTCTTTTTTGGATAAACCATAAATACACCGCTTTGTCGAGAGCTTCATTTGCTGCTCCTTTCATTGTTTTACGTAGTTTCGTACGACCATCCATTGATTCCATTCGGGAAGCATACATTTCGATTTCAGCAGCATTTCTTTTCAAATCATTGATTGTTGTTCGTGGAACACCAAATTTACTCAAAGCGACAGCAGATGCACCTTTTCTTATTTCACTAATAATTTATAATTTCTTTTCCAACGAAAGAACATTTCTTTTTCGTTTTCGAGTATCCGATGTGCATGGCTGAGGCTCCATTATGTAGCCAAATGAATTTGTGTAAATTGTTTGGAACAACAAATGTAATTTACTCGAGTCGGCTAGCAAAATCAAAGTGATTGAGAGTGCAATCGAACACGATCAATCAAGTCATGAAATGGAATAAGTCACATCATGCAAAGTGAATTTATTTTGTCGAAATTCTATTTTTAGAATCGCGAACGAAAGAGTGTGCCGCTGTTCGCAATCTGTGTAATTGTGTTCGGTGCTATCTATAACTGTGCGTTGTGCTAACGTTTGCATTTTCTCCGAGTCCAGTTTATTGTATGCAAACGCGAAATCTCCAAAATTTCTTTTTCGCCTTTCGTAAACAAAAAAAAAATAAACCAAAACAAACCGTATTGCTTTGCGGAATGTGTTCATAAAAGAACCAAACTAAAAAAAAAAATTATCGCTGAGGGGGTGACGGTTAATCGGACTGACGGTTAATCGAGAGACGGATAATCGAGAGGCTACTGTATTGAAATTCTTTTAGAAGTAACTACAAAATCTACTTCTTTATAAAATAAATACAACGCTGAATCACATAAAGCAAAACTCAAAAAAAAAAATTTTCCACCAAGACACAGAAAAACTGTTCAAATCTTTTAACACCTGATTTTGGCACTAAATTGAATGTAGTTAGGACTAATGAATAGTGAGTGTTTTTTTTTCATTTACAATAAAAATCTTTTTACATCATGAATATTTTGAAAAAAAAAAAAATTTCTTCAATTTTCAAAATGACGTCCGTCTCAAAAGTGTCCTATTAAGACAATTTGTTCGTCCGTCCTAAAATATTTGTCCGTCCGTTTGTCCTAATTTAAAATAGAACATTAGAACAAATGTCCGTTTGTCCTTTTTGGCAATGGGACATTAGGATAGTGATGGCTTCGAACGTTCGTTCGTTCGTTCGACAATTAAAAAAAAATATTTTTCGTTCGTTCGTTCGACAATTTAAAAAAAATATTTTTTGTTCGTTCGTTCGTTCGACAATTTGAAAAAATATTTTTTTGTTCGTTCGTTCGACATGGTTTTAAAAAAAGGTTTTGTTCGTTCGTTCGTTCGACATTCATTTTGTTCGATGTTCGGTCCGAACAAAGTTTTTTTTATTTCGAAATCTCCCAAATAAACTTGGTATTACTATGAAAAAAATTATAATAAAAGCTTATAAAAGCATGAGCTGTAACGATTACATTATAAATTTGATCAATACATCGAATTTTCTAATGTAAAAAAATTTTGTTCGGACCGAACATCGAACAAAATGAAAAATGAATGTCGAACGAATGAACGAACAAAAAAATATTTTTTCAAATTGTCGAACGAACGAACGAACGAACAAAAAATATTTTTTTTAAATTGTCGAACGAACGAACGAACAAAACCTTTTTTTAAAACCATGTCGAACGAACGAACAAGCGTTCGAAAGTGTTCGACGGCCAACACTACATTAGGACAAGATGTCCGTTTGTCCTTTTTGGCAATGGGACATTAGGACAAGATGTCCGTTTGTCCCAAATCAATAAAAGGACGGACGGACGAACAAATTTTGTCCTTTTGCCACCTTTAGTTCGGTGCCTTACCCGGACCCGACAATGTAAAAACAGGTCATCACTTAAACGGTCATAACTCCTATCAAACTTGACATATGGGAATGTTTCTTATTTTTCTGCAAATCTACGTTACATTACCTTTCGATTGGTATAGGTGTGAGCCAAATCGTTTGAGTGGAAGTATGTTTTAAATCAATAATATATAGATTAACGAAAATTCGTTGTCCTTTTCAAACACAGTAGTTCAAATTCAACAAGTCGTTCTACGAAGGTGCACTTAAGACTGTCAGGCGTGTATTTAATGTGTACTTTATTCTGATAGACGCGTAGTTAATGATGATGACAGATGGGTTTCGCCGCTTTGCATTTATCACATGATGCAAATTAAGTGATAAGGAGCGCGAATTTCGATGTGGCGATAACACCAATGGATTGAGCACAAAGAATACTGTATGAGGATCGAAAAAAAAATTCAAATTTTTTTCGATTTTTGCCTGTTACCGATCGTCTACATGGGAAATTTGTATGAAAACCTCGGAGCGCCGGTGTTTTACCCACAACACATCAACAAAGCAGTCTGCTTCACCGTAGAAAAGAAGTGCCCAGTAAACGAACAAGAACGTACATGTTTTGGCAACGTGGCTTCATTAGTGATTATGAATGAACGTAATTTCTCGTTACATTTCTCATTACGTTTTTAGATCGCATTTTAACCACTTTTAATCGATTTCTCGTCGAAAATTCATCGTAGAATGCGACCCTTCGTACAAATTCAGTTCATTGATGAATCGCCGATGCCCAGAACTTCAAAATACGATTTTTCCCGGTTATGTGGCATACGCCATTTTTTTTGTTATGGCTACAAACGCTCAGTTTTTGGTAAAAGGTTGTTGGGCTGATTTTTGAGAAATCGCCTTTGGCGTGAAATTTAAGGGGGTCGATTTTTCATGTCAAATCGACTTTTTTCTCTTATATCACATAAACATTGGCATGTATGTATGGAACTTTTTGAAGGTCTTCTCAAATGGGTGTCTGAGTTGATCTAGTGTGCGAAATAAATACTTAAAAAATCGTATACATGCAGGTTGATGAAGCCATAGCCAGCTCTCTTGTAACGCAAATGTCAATGTGAGGACGGGTTTCGATGTGTCCCGACACCAGCTACAGCTTTGGCATATCGGCACGGAATCTGTGGGGGGTCGAAAAAACTACGGGCAGACGAACAAAGACACATCCAAACCGATAATTTCATAGAAAACCATGGCCAATGCCCATAATTTTTTTGCTTTTTGAACCATTCGGGGCACTTAGACAGGCGTTGAAAAGGTGGCGAGGAGGAGCTCCTCTGGGATAGCTCAGACTATCCCCTGGGTACCCCCTTCGTGGGATATATACCAAGACCTTCCCAACGGTACCTAACATGCCGGGGCTCAAATAGTGTCCTGAGGAGATGAAATTTGCTGTCAGAGTGTAAACAGAGGTTTTTTTGCCGCTCTGCATTCAAGAATTTATTTTCAAGTTTTTTTCAGATTTTTGGAACGTTTTTCAACTTTTCTTTGCTACAAGGTGATAATTCAATGTTAAATTTCATCGGGAAAAGTGAAGTTCATAGCAATTAACCAAAATCTACGGAAGAAAACTGAATTGTTTTGTTTTGTTTTGCCGCTTGAACCAATAACAAATAAACATAACCACAACATGTCAACAACACAACCACACTGCTGCGGAAAACACGATTGTAAAGGATTGAGATACAACGGATGGTCACTAAATTGCCGATTTTGCAAGGAAAAAATAATTGTGGAATGTTTACGAAATCGAGACGAGCTGAGAACAAAAGAGCTGCTGTACGTTTTCGGATTGATGTCGAAAAAACAAATGGATAGTGGTGGTTTCAAATGGGAAGTGCTTGAAAATGATCCGAATAGAACGGCTGCATTCTCCCAAATGTTCAACGTCGATTCACCATTCGGAATTACATGTGAATCGTGTGTGGAAAAAATTGAAATGCTACTAAGCACTCACAATGATGATAACACCGGAGCTAGCCACTCAATGCCACATCAAAATGTATTAAACTGGCAACAAATGAGTGACTTAATTGCCGAATCGGTTGAGAAGAAAATAAGTGACAAACTGAATGAAAACATGACACATTTGAGCGATACAGAACCATCTAATCGCAAAATCAACATGAGTACTTATCGCAAAACACTGCCTGTATGTGATGAAAATGGTCTCTACTCATTATACATTTCCAAGGCTGATAAATCCGTTACAACTGAGGAAATGATTAATTACGTGATGGAAAAAACAGATCTGAACAATAGTGTTTTCAAAATTGAAATGCTACCCAGTAGAGGCAACCGAAAAACATACACCGCATTCAAGTTGACGACGCTTTCATCGAAATCATGTCTCCCACCAATTGGTCAACAGAATTTCGTGTAAGAGCGTTTGAAAAAAATATCGAATGCGTAAAAGCAAAAAACGGCAAAATCTGCGCTCTGAAATACGGCAGGAATTGAAACGGTCAAATCGAAGTGTAAACAATCATATCCGGAACAATAACAACAACAACAATGAGCGTCGAGGCATGAATAATCAACACAAACGCCGACGCGAGAATCGATCATATGAATTTGGCTACAATAATCGAAATCGAAATCGTAATAATCACAACGGTCGATATAATTATGAACCTCGCCATCATGAACATCGTGTAAATCATGCGTATCGTGAACAATTGCCACAGACCAATATGCCGTCTCCTTTTTGGTACCAAATGCCATATTTCTACCCTCCACCTCAGCAACAGGTTCATTCTCAGCCCACTATGCCACTATTCCATCCGCACTATACACACGCACAACATACACCACATCAAACATTCCAACCGTTCAACGTTCAAAATCACAATGGAATGTAAGTCACACAATGCTTGATGACGTTTTGATATACTGCAATAATTTGAACGGCGTGAAAAGTATAGACAAATCAGTTGATTTTTCATCCGAAGTTTTAGCAGCGATTTTTAAAATTTACATGTTGAGCGAAACGCACCTCAACGCAGATGTTTCTTCATCAGAGATATTTCCGCCGAACTTCGAAATATTCAGATGCGATAGATCACCTGCCACTGAACAGTTTCAGCGTGTCAAGAGAAAAGGTTGGGGCGGTGTTCTTATCGCAATCGACAAGACATTCAATCCGCAATGTATCGGAACAGCTGAACATCTTGGTGCTGAACAAGTATGGGCCAAAGTAAAATGCAACGGCAGAAACTTGATACTAATCCAAGTTTACATAAGACCAGATTCACCGATGGAAGTTTATAAAGCCCATATGAATGCATTGCGTGAAGTGGCATCAAAAGCAAATCAAAATGATGTACTGCGTCAGGTGATTTCAATTTGCCCAATCTGATTTGGTACACATGCAGCACCAATGAAGCTCATGATCCTCATATCAATTTTGAGCCGAATCCAGAAGTAGCGGTTGCAGTAAATGTAGTGAGCGAAAAAGAAAAAATTGTCATCGATACTTGCCACGAGCTGGGTTTGTTTCAAATATGTACTCACCACAATGAAAACAAACGAATGTTGGATTTGCTATGGACGAATGAGCCGAACATGTTCACGTGCAATATGAGCAAAAGTAAAATAGCAAAAAATGAAACACACCATCAGGCACTCGAAGTCATCATCCATGACAAAATTGACACCAAATCTGATGATGTGATTACATACAAAGACTTCAAACATGCTGACTACACATCGATCAATAATTTTTTTGATAATGCCAACTGGAACAATGTTTTCAACGCAATGGATTTAGACGATGCAATTGATCAGTTTTACGCAATAGTCAACACTGCAATTGATACGACTGTTGAAATGAGAACGAAGAAACACCAAATTCACCCGAAGTGGTTTGATAATGAACTGATCAATTTGAAGAACTGAGTCAATACATTGCACAAAATGAAGAAGTTTGATTCTACCAACGAGACGTGTAAGGATCATGCTGAACTACGTCGTGAGTATAAAAAGAAATCTCGTTCTGCTTTTAGAAACTACAAACTCGAAATGGAACAATTGATAAATGAGGATCCACAGAAATTCTTCGAGTATGTTAGAACGTGCAATAATACCAATAACGATCTTCCAAATGAAATGGAATATGATGGCAACAAATGCACCGACCCATACGAAATTGCCAATTCCTTTGCTACACACTTTGGAAGAGCATATACACAACCGATTGATGGATCCGAATAGTGTTGGCCGTCGAACACTTTCGAACACTTGTTCGACCGTTCGAAAGCATTTAAAAAAATTGTTTTGTTCGTTCGTTCGTTCGAAAGTTTTGTAAAAAATTATTTTGTTCGTTCGTTCGTTCGAAAAGTTGAAAATTATTTTTTTTGCTCGTTCGTTCGTTCGAAATTTATGAAAAAAAAATGTTGTTCGTTCGTTCGTTCGGAAATTGCTATGTTCGACCGTTTGGATTTTTACATTTGAAATACATAAGAAGCAATTTTGATTTCTTTGGGTAAGACTGAAGGTACAACGTAATTACCGGTGTTATTACTGAGTAATACCACTGGTAATAATTATTATCGATCTTATTACCGATTAATAAGTAATTACTAAGATGATAGTTATTACCGATTGTTACCGTTAAGTACTTAATTAAACTTTGTACTTAAGCTTAAGTATGTACTTAACGTAC
>NW_022600088.1:0-7049 GCF_009176505.1 Sitodiplosis mosellana | reverse complement strand
CATTGACAAGTCTCCTTCGATCGATGCGATTGTTTTGATGTGTCTCATGGATATTTCTGTTGTTATAGTTGTTGTTGTTGCGATGATTCCGATTAGAATTGACTTGTTGCATATTTTGTTGTGGCTTCGGATTTTGTCTATTCTTTTTCATGGCGTCGGTTTCAACTGGTAAGACTGGTTTTTGCATTTTCGATGGATGATTGAATTGTTTTAAAATGCAGTTCGAATTCCATCCGTCCATTGTGATAATTTTTTCACAAATCGTACGAAACAAGGTTGAAATTTTAAATGATGAAAAACTTCTTGCATTCCCTGTGAATCGTTTGTTGGGTAATTTTTCAACAAGAAAAGAATCATTATTGGCGTCCAAATTGCCTATGATAAGAGCAGCAACATCATCGGTTGTGGTTTCTTTTGGCATTCGTGATACGTGAATGGCATATACACCGTTCACAGGTGATATTTGTGGTGTTTCAATATTCTTTTGTTGGTTTTTGCTCGTTTCGGCCAATTGGTTGAATTTCTGTTCTCATTCTCTGTTGGTAGTTGCTGTGAGAATTTGAATTTGCAGAACTCACATGTCAATCCAAACGGTGAATCGAAGTTGAATGTTGAATAGAATCCGGATAGTTTGTTCGTGTCATTCTGAATATTCCTGATTGTACCATTTTCCTCTGTGATTTTTTCCATCAATCCGAATTTAATCAACATTCCCTTTGTTCGTTGTGCATCTCGATTGCGCAGGCATTCAACATATATTTTTTTGTGACAAAATATGCAATTCAATGAACATCCGTTATACCTTGATCCCATACAATTCTTGGATTCACAGCAATGAGGTTCATGTGACATTTTGCGGTCAAGTTTTTCAAGCGGCAAAAATAAAATCAGTATTTCAAAATTATTCCTGGGTGTTTCTGCTGAACTTCAGTTTCTTTCATGAATTATTTATTCAAACTTTCATGTCGTTGCAAACTAAAATTGAAAATTTTTCCAAAAACCGGATCGAAATTTATTAATTTTTGCAGAGCAATGAAAAAACAATGTTTATACTTTGACAGCTGTCAATACTCAATATTGTGGCAAAATGAATCTGTGTGGCCATTGCATCTTTCTCAGTGCAAACAGTAGAAATTGCTTTTGGACTGATTCGATTCTAGCAATTTTCTCATTGGTGTGTGGGTTCCATATTCGCGATCCGTATTCAATAATAGGTGATACGAATGTGAAGAAGAGTTTCATTATGGTCCATGGGTCGTTGAACTCTCATCCAAAACGCTTTATCCACGCAAGTCTTGCGTCTAGATTTGGCTTTAGCTGTTATGCAGGGAGTAAAATAAGCGTGATTCAAGCACAAAACCGGTAGTCAAGATTTCATTTCGGTAGTCAAAAATTGTATTTTCGGTAGTCCAAATGAATGTGACAAATACAAAAACAATACCGATTTTTCACATCAGATCCGAAGAGAGAGAAAGAGAAAGAAGAGAAAAACACATTCACCAGCTGATAAATACAAACAGTTTTAATATTTTGGAGAACAAGTAAGAATTGAACCATCATATCAATTCTGCGAAATACATTTCTTCGGTTACAGAGTTCTCTAGACTTTGATTTGTTTATGTTCATCTTCAGTCGGCTTCAGAAGCAACTCCAATCGGATGAATTGACACTAATCGCAATGAAATCGCACATCGACTCAATGCTAAGATCTTTGAATGGCATGCAAAATAACTAAAGTCCAGGAGGTTTTGAAAGGAATTTAGCTTCAAAATTGGTGCGTAAAGAGGATGAAGACCAAGTTTTCTTCAAATCAATTGAGTTCAAATTTTGAATATTTGGATGTAGGACGCGTCGAGCGCCAATGAATGTAGCTGATGTCCGTACAAACACTTTGGTTGCTCTTTCTGATTTCCTGACCAATAGTTTCGTATTTAAATGAGTTTTCTCGGAAGCGCGAGCATGCAAAGATGAAGAAGATGACGACGATGAAACTAATAACGATGGAAACAGCATTTTTGATTTCTAAATTCATGATTTGTCTTAATTTTCCTAAATTCATTTCACATTCATTACAATTAATGATGAAATTTATATACATTTTGATGTACGAGAAACAAAATATCAAATCTAATAAAACACTATGAAAAAAATGGTACTCAACAAAAAATTTCGGTAGTCAGAAAAATTTCTTATTTTACTCTCTGCTGTTATGTATTCGATATGTGCGCCAAAGTTTAGTTTTTCATCCAAAATTACTCCAAGTTCCTTTATTATTTTGACTCTGTCAATCAACTTCCCTTCGATAGTGTCAAATTTCATTGTCTTGAAGTCAAATTTCAGCTCACCACGGTGATATGATACGTAATTCGTTTTGACGTTCAAGTGCATGCAATTACGTTTGAAATAATCAACAACTCTATTTAAGTCAGCCTGAAGTACTAAGCAGTCATCATGTCGCTTTATTTGCATTGAAAACCGAGTGTCATCGGCAAACGATTGTAAGTTGGAGTTCATTAGACAATGTGGTAAATCAATGATAAACAGGACAAACAGTGTCGCTCCAATCGGGTATCCCTGACCCTTTCCTGATTTTACTTCAATGGGATTCGACGTGGCTCCATTCAATCTTACAATTTGTTGACGTTCACTTAGATATGATTTTATCCATTTTAGTATTTGCTCATTCAATCCCATAATTTTCAGCTTGTGTGTGAGCAGTTTCACGTCAACCGAGTCAAACGCTTTAGCAAGATCAGTTTGAGTTCTATGTTGCATGTTGACTAATGTTTGTGAAGTAAATTCAGCCAGATTCGTTATTGTTGATTTTCCTTTGACAAAACCATGCTGGCTGCCATCGATGATGTTCTTCATGTAATAATTCAAATGATTTGCTACTATCGAGTCCAACAGTTTTGGTATTATGCATTGCAGTGCTACTCCACGATAGTTCTCAATTTTATATTTAGCTCCACTTTTGTGCACAGGTCTTACATAAGAGCGTTTCCATGTGTTTGGCACATAGCCAGAATTCAAAGATTCTCGTCAAATGTGTGTTATTGGCTTAAGCAATGTGTGAATGCAGTTTTTGATGAACATATTCGGTATTCCGTCGGGACCAGACACCAAATTGTTTGGCAAACCGTGGATTTTTTCCATAACCAATTCTTCAATAACATTAATACGTGGTAAATTTGCATATCGTTCGAATAATATCGGGTCATTTTCATCATAGCTTGCTTCGGAGTCATCAATCGGTTGTGTATATGCTTTTCCAAAGTGTGTTGCAAATGAATTGGCAATTTCGCTTGGGTCGGTGCATTTTTTGGCATCATATTCCATTTCATTTGGAAGATCGTTATTGGTATTATTGCACGTTCTGACATACTCGAAGAATTTCTGTGGATCCTCATTTATCAATTGTTCCATCGCGAGTTTGTAGTCCCTAAAAGCATAACGAGATTTCTTTTTATACTCACGACGTAGTTCAGCATGATTTTTTCTCGTTTCATCGGTCGTGTCAAACTTCTTCATTTTGTGCAATGTATTTACTCTGTTTTTCAAATTGATCAGTTCACTATCAAACCACTTCGGATGAACCTGTTGTTTCTTCGTTTTCGTTTCAACAGTCGTATCAATTGCAGCGCTGACCATTGCGTAAAACCGATCAATTGCATCGTTCAAGTCGATTCCGCTGAAAACATTGTTCCAGTTGGCATTATCGAAAAAAATATTGATCGATTGTAGTCAGCATGTTTGAAGTCTTTGTATGTAATCACATCATCAGATTTGCTGTCAATTTTATCATGGATGACGACTTCGAGTGCTTGATGGTGTGTTTCATTTTTAGCTATTTTACTTTTGCTCATATTGCATGTGAACATGTTGGGCTCATTCGTCCATAGCAAATCCAACATTCGATTGTTTTCATTATGGTGAGTACAATTCTGTGAGAAGCTCATCCATAACTAGGATCCACAGTGTGGGTGAAAGTACACCTCCCTGTGGAGTTCCTTTTTTCGGTGTAACGGTTGCACTTCTTCCATGTGTCTCGTACGTGATCGCTCTCGAGTGAAGAAGACTTTGGGTCCACTCTCTCAAATGCGTGCTCACATTTCGTTTCCTCATATTATCGTCAACAGCTCTGAACGAAACATTGTCGAAAGCTCCCTCTATGTCGAGGAAGGTACATACAGCTATTTTTTTCCGAGCTAATGTCTCCTCTATCGTGTTTGATAGGGAATTTAGGGCAGTTTCAGTGGATTTACCTCGCTGAAATGCATGTTGTTCGTTGAACAACGGACAATTTTTGTTCAAAAAGACCTTCAGAAAATTTTCAATCAGTCTCTGCAAACTTTTAAGGAGGAAAGAGGTGAGACAGATCGGTCTGAATGACGTCGGCAGTGTGTAATCATCTTTTCCTGGTTTTGGGATAAAGACAACTCTGACGCTTTGCCATAGCTTGGGGATATAACCGAGCTTAATAGATGCTTTATAAATATCCATAATATGAATATTTATTAAGCACCATGCTTTTTGCAATATCACTGGGAAAATTTCATCAAAATCCGGTGATTTGTATGGTTTAAAAGAGGTAATTGCCCATAGAGTTTTGTCATAAGTGACAATCTCGTTTGATACAATTTCCTCTTGGAAGTTAATTTCCCTAAACCTTGTGGCAGTTTCTTCCGCATTTATCAACTCACTTCCGGGGAAATGTGTGTCTAAAAGCAATTTTGCTGCTTCCTCATGTGAGTTTGTCAACTCTCCATTTGGATGTCGTAGTACACCAGGCACGTTGAGTGAATCTTTTGCCATTAACTTGTGTACACGTGGCATAGCTGCAACGCCTTCAATTTCATTACAGTATTTCACCCATGAGTTCTTCTTTGACATTGCTATCTCGGAAGAATACTCGTTTCGTTTGGTTTTGTAAGATTCCCATGTAACAGTTTTCATGTCATTTGGGCTCTCCCGATAACATCGGAAAAGTTTCCTACACTCTTTCCTCAGAGCGCAAAGCCTTTTGCTCCACCAGTGATTCCTTTCCGGTTTGCGAGTTCTACCTGGACTTGTACAAATGATTCATGAAGCGCACCTGTGAGGCTTTCAACAGCCTGGTCCAGCTTCAGAAATTTGTCAATTTCATTCGTCCATGGTATTTGATCCAATTTAACTCTGAGATAATCCAAAAAGTTATCCCATTTTCTATTTCTTAGATTTCTGAAGATTTCATTTTTCGATGCAACAGTAACAATTGAGAAGTTAATCTCTCTGTGATCAGGGCATGTTTCCTCTTTCGAGACGCGCCAATTTTTTATCTTCTCAATTATGTCTTGAGAAGCAAAAGTCACGTCTAAAACCTCTTTTTTGATTTCCGTTATGAAGGTGGGTGCCTTTTAACGGTTCAGTATTTCGAGGTTTGTTGTGACCAAGAACTCCATTAATTCTTCGCCCCTTTTGTTTATGTTGTTGCTGTCCCATAACGTATGATGTGCATTGAAATCGCAACCTAGAATCAATGGTCTGCCCGTACCAGAACTAAATTCAGTAAGGTCGATGACCATTTTACCCGGTCTTGGTTCTAATGAATCATATGGAAAATATGCTGAAACCAAAACTAGTTCTACATTCATTCCCTTTTTACCTGTGTTTAAAATCACAGAGGTGGTATCGCCGTTACATAGCTGTGGAAGTAATGTTAGCGATACGTTTTTTGTTGCTACTATGCATGTTCTCGGTTTCTCACGTTTCGGCAGGTAGAAAACATATGTATTGCATATTTGCTTGTCGAATTCAATTATCTCGTTTCGGAGGATATATGGTTCTTGTACCAAGAATATAAGTTTTTGTTTGATTGTTTGCGCCATAAACAGAGCATTACCTATGAGATCAGTAGCGCTCTTTGCATGGTGCAAGTTAATCTGTTTGATATCAATATCTTCATGGACTGAAACAACATTGCTAAAATCCGATTCAGAATTTATTTTTTTTTATTTATTAACACCGCCAAAAACTGGCTGAATATTTTGGTTTGGTTTGCAATTGATATCAAAATTATCTTGGTTTGATGAGAGATCGTTGATGTGTTGGGACGCCATTAAATTTCACTCTCTGATTGGTGCAATTCCTCGCCTGGGTCAATATCCATCTCTTCAGGTGGATTTTCACCTGACGTGTTTGCACTTGAAAGCATGGCAAAGTTTTCTTTACAACCTTTGATCATTGTAAATATCGTCTTGCTCACACCACAATACAGTGAGTTGGGGTTTTTGAGCAACGAAGGAGTCATGTCCGACGCCAATGGTCATCGATGTACCTCCATTTTCAAATTTGCTGTGCAAAACGGTCCAAATTTTTGTAGTAATGCCTCACATTTTGTCCCTCCAATAATTTAAAAATGTCATGGGGGCTCTTTCATACCCCAAATATCAAACTGATTTTTGTTTGTAACTTTGCTAGAAATGGTTCTTGACTAATCTGTCAAACATATACCAATACATTGCGCCTGAAAGGCACATAGATGTCGCTGGCAGTCAGGTTTCTCTCAATATAAAAGATATGGGCTCTTTCTTAAACATCGGATCCAGACATTAAATTTAAATGGCTTCGGTATATCCTTGAAATCGATCACTACCAATTTGGCACCTCTCCATTGTTTTTTTCACATCGATTGTTGGAACGAATTTTTCCAACCATTCAATGGTCGAAGGATTAGTGCAGCGAACGCGCAATGCCTGGCCATTTTTGCAACATTACCTTATATCATCGCTCCCCGGGCTGAAAAAGTTTCCGTTTGATGTTAAAAAAACAATTAAAAAATTTGAAACCGGCCGGACAATATTTGATGGACCCAAAAAATGTAGGTAGTTGGAAAAAGTCAATTTTATTGAAATTTCGTCATTTTGTCGTTTTTTTCTTACATAAATCACTACAATACGCTAATATTGATATATAATGGTGAATTTATTGTTTTAATTCCAATTAGCAACGATTTACGACGCTTGAGAACGGGGATAGGTATCTTGGCCGCCTAATTTTTAGCCGCCGAC
>NW_022600087.1:0-4716 GCF_009176505.1 Sitodiplosis mosellana | reverse complement strand
AGGAAAAGAGCTTTAAATAAAGCGCCTTTGTTTATACTTCCAAGTTAGAAGAAGCCCGCCTCAAAAACACATGTTAGAAATTCGTGCATCCTTCTAAAAATAAGTCTCCAAATAGGAGGAGTTTACGGTCACTGCCAAGTTTATATAAAAATAGAACGTATATGCAGATTACGTTCAAGGTTCAAACCCAAATAAAAGGAAAATGCAATTTTGAGAAAAACAATGTAATTATCGTAAATCAGGAATGCAAAAATAAATGCAAACTGTAAACACCTCAGCGAGACCATTTCTGGAAATGGAGCAAAACGCACGAAATAGTATAAAAGCAGAGTAAAAATAGATACTAGCCAGTTGAGCTGCAATCTAGTAGAGCAGAAATGATAACCGGTTGAAATGCCAAATCAGCTGCTCAGTTTAACTCAAAATAAGTCAAGAGCAAGGTCTCTTTTTGCGAAAACTTTGTGCTAAATAACAACCAAATAAAATTGTGAAAAACTTTGTGCTAAATAAACTTTGTTTAAATACATAAAGAAATCACGGTTTTATTCATCATCGGTAGCGTTATCAACGCGCAACATACCCGGATCGTCGGATGATGTGAAGCACGAACGTTTTACTGTTTCGTTGAATGGGCGATCAATTTTACGCTTACCGTGTTTTTGGTTCGGGCGTGGAGTATCCATGTAAACACTCGATGTGGCATCACCCGATTCGACAGTTGGGACGATTGTACTGTCACCGTCATCATCATTACTAACATCCTCGTCCATCGGTTCCGCTGACTTTTCTTCGATCACAACATTTTCAGTGTGCACGGTAGCATTGGCATTATCAATAAAACGAAGCAACGAATTTTGGTCAATTTCAATCACTTCTGCAGCACCGATATTTTGCTCATTTCGTTCATTTTGGTTGCTGGCATACTTTTGCGGTAAGTCCGCGCACAACACTTTGTCGATGAGAGGCACAAGCGATTGTTTGAGGTCCAAAATAAAATTTGAACACTCAGTGAAATTGTTTACAATGCCACTAAGAGTATGTGGCTGACAACTGTCACAATACCACTGTAAACCGGAAATTTTCGCCAAAAAGTTTGTCAGAGTTTTATTGAAAACAGTGGTGGAATCATTTTTATTAAGGCACGCAAAATGAAAATGTTTGCCGCATAAACCATAGCATGAAATGCTTTTGTTTTTGTCATTGGCTACGGGTTTCACACACAACGCACATTGGGCCATTTTATGGTTATAAAAACAACAACAATAACACGGGAAAACGATGTGAGTAACGAGAGCGACGTAACCAAAAATGTGTACAAATTATCACAGAAAGAAATCGACGAAATTGATGTTGACACCGATGAACTTTATAATATTCAAATACAGCAAGTCTTTACGAATAGAATGATATGAAATTTGTGACAAAACAATGTGGATAACTATTTAAAAACGATAAAATAATGTAAACAAAGACGAGAAACGAAAAAAAACACAACTGTCAGCGTAGCTGTCGATGGTGTCACTTTGTGCTCAAAATGTGCACTCAAAACAATTAGCATATGCTAATCCCTTTTTCTTTCGTCTACCTTCCATACCATTCGGAACTTTAAGCCGAATTGATGGTTCACATTCCCAATACCTTGTCAAGTGCAAACCCATCCCTTTCTACCTACTTATCTCATTTCATTGGTCAATATGCCTTCCCCACTATATTGCAGAATATTGATAAGAAAAATAATAATTAGTTAAGCTAGGGAAAAAATGTGTCTCTAGAATTTAGTCTTCTGTAACTCACCAGCCAAGCAAGACATAGCTCTGCTTGTGCCTCATTTGATCAATTTAAAAATAAAATAAAAACACTTAGTAAAAAAAAAGTGTTTCATTTCATAGAAGTGGGGAAACTCCCTATAAGTTAAAGAACTTTTTGTACTAAACAGCGTTTTTTTTTTCGTTTTTATAGTTTTTTTTAAAAATGAATCTGGAAGTGATGACGATGAGTTATTTGGTGGTCGTAAAAATAAATATGCATTAACAAAAATTGTAAGCATCATTGAGAATCAGAAGGCGAAAAAAGTCGTAAGAATATAATTGAAACTTTAAATCCAATCCAAATTCGAAGAGAAAGAAGACCAATTGAACAAACCCAACAACGCGTTATAAAATCGACGTCAAAACCTTTATTTAATAAAAAAATAAAAGAAAAAAAAATAAAGTTACCACAAAAAGTTTTTGCAAGATTAAAAAAAAGAATGCTAAAGCATAGTACAAATGATGAAGAGTTTTATTTGAAAAAATTAAACGAACTGTTAAAAAACCGTGAAAATTCGGCGACGAATCAAAAATCAAATGATTGTTAATGTGCTCGCATGGATAAGGCTACTGAACCAGCGGAAGGTGAAACGGTACACTTGTCCAAGCCTTCGTCGATGACTAAAGTTCGAACAGGTCAATCGAGTGGTACATCTTCGAAAAGGCACGGGAAAGCAGTATTGAAAACTGGTGCTCGCAATGGAAAAGGCAATGGTAAGGCAATATGGAATTGAAAATGAAAAGTAAAAACCTAAAGGATGAGGATGATGAACAATTTATGCATATTTTCTTCATTAAACTTGTTTTTTTGTTTTTTTTTTAAATATTAATTTTACTGCATGGAAAAATGGCGAACAACAGAACACAAATAGTGATCCAAGCGTAGCACGCGATCCCAATGACACCGAAGAGTTGCAGCGTTACAAAAGAAATGAATCGGGTAAAACAAATGAATTTTAATGTCAACATGCGAACCGTCACCAGAATCCGACGAGACCATTTAAGCGGCAACAAACACCTATGAACGTGCCATGATATTCAGTTGATTTTCTTCTTTTGGTCTATACATTTTTTCTATTACACAGTACGACAGGTGTTTTTTTTTTATTTTGTCCCTGGCGAGATATTTGGAGAGCTGAAAGAGGGTTAGATATATTTTTGTTTCTCTTTCTCAGCGAAGCATCGTTGTCAAATTCTCCACTCTAACTAGAAAAAAAGTCTTTGCCATCAACACAGTTAGCAACCACTCAAATTCCTCCATAAATATATTTTCGTTGTGGATTCCTATCGCATGCTAAAATAAGACGACACTACGAAAAAAAAATGAGTATAACCACATAAAGAATCACACACGCAATGCAATCGGCTTCTTCAATTGCTATCAACATAACGATAATATTACAAGAGAATTTTACATTCATAGGGGAAAAACTGTTGAATTTCCATTTGTCATTCATTTGACTGACCAAATCAAATGACGTTTCACCGTATACTTTTGGTGAAAACGATTCGTATTTGTTGAGTTTGTTGGGATCTTTAACGGCCGTGCTATAAACCAACTGAACAATATGGCGCAATAGTTCACGAGATGCAAATTTATTTAGTCGCTGCTCAGTCAATGAGGTGCCTTTTTCCTATGAAACAATGAAATTTTCGAAATGAAACGAATGCGTTAAATCTGATTCAGCTGATGAATTAGCAGGAAAATCGATTCGACTTACCAGTCCCGCAATACTATCGATCGCTTTGTTGTATGTATCGCAAACGTTGCGCATGCTATCGTAGCATGTTGTGTCGACTTCGTTCAGTGCAATATGTTTGAGAGCTGCTTTCACTTCGGGCATGTCCTCGCACACCCAACGAATTGCGTCCAGAATTTCGATGCCACTGTCATTAGTTGCACCGACGCCATCAGTTTGCAGCGACCAATTGTAGAACATTGGTTCAACATAAGCCGGTTAGTTGAGCTTTAAACATAGATGCTGTGACGGAGCCATTTTCGTCTTCGTTGAAATGCCAACACGATCATTTAAGCTAGAAAAAAATAAGCAAATTTCGTTTATATGACGCTTTATTTGTGGGATAGAACGTGTTAAAGAAATATTTCAAAAAAAAAATCGTATGTTTGCACTGTCTTGTATATTTGCTATCAAATCCGAAAATTGAGACACGAAAACACTTCAATTGAACTCAAAATAGTTGCAAATGAATTGAAAACTACTGTTTTTTTAACTCTCAAATTAAATTTTTCCAATTACGATTTGTTTGAAAATACTGTGTGTGTACTTTTTGTTATTAAGTATAAATGCATTACTTAAACACGTTTAAGTACATTCCCAAACGAAATCCATTAACTCATTGTCATTTCTGACAGTTCTAGTGAACATTCAAATAACGAAACTTCAGTCACTCGAAATCAAAACTGGAAAATTTGTAGGAAATTCGGCAATTCGACGAATTACCGAACGTTTTTTGTGTTTTCGGTAAAATGTTGAATTACTGTTCAGAGCAGAATTCACTTACCTAAGAATAAACATTTTCTCACTGCTGAAATATAAAACTTAACCTACACTGAAAAGGATTAAGCACCAATCTAATAAATGAAAGATGATTTTGTTCTATTTGAATTCTTTTCTTTTTATTGTTCTCTTCTTGGTTGAGAGAAAAGCCGCACTGGCATAAAAACTCTCGCTCTGGCTGATGAACCGCTCCGATGTGTACAGATTTACATTTTCGATATGTTATCAATATGTTATTGCCCGACATATTTATTGTTATGTTATGTTGGGATTTTTTTTATCTTAATAACGTTATTAAGATTCAGCATAATAATAACATAATATGTTATGCGTTATATCGGATGTTATCTTAATAAATCCTAAGATTCGGCGGTAATAACATTTTATTA
>NW_022600086.1:0-3139 GCF_009176505.1 Sitodiplosis mosellana | reverse complement strand
AAAAATGGAAAAAAACATCGAAAATGAAACGCTCAAAATCGCTTTACAAGGAGAGATTTATCCATCAATATCGTCACAAGCCTCAAATATAATAACACCAGAAGAAAAAAGACGAATCAGCGAAAACGACCAATTTGCTAAAGATGGACTCGAACAAATTCATCGAATTCAGTATTGCACCAGTCAGATGTTATTATGGAATTTCGAAGAAATTTCTCTGGAAAAACTCAAAAAAGTCAAAACGTCTGTGAAACGTTATTCTACGAAAATCATTGAAATCTGCGACCGACTGAAAGGATACAGAACCTTTGAACTCGAAAACTGCGCTATCACACCGGAAGAACTTGAAAAAGCCAGACTGCTGACAATGGAACTTTGGGACCGACTATGTGATGAAATATGGAAACGTAGATTCATTTCGCTACAAATAGCCGTATTCCTGAATTACAAGAAGAAGGCAACAACGATCTACAACAACTTCAATCAAAAAAATGATCAACTATGGGAAAGGCTCCGAAATGGCCATCAGCGGTTCGACTACGTTCTTGACCGGAATGTCGAGAAACTCCGAAACTTGGAAAAGTCTACACGCAGCTTGATCCGGGAAAAAATTCTTCAAATAGATAGTGACGAAAATCTGTGCAAAAATTTCCGTGAAATTAAAGAAATCATTAGCAAAGCTGTTTTTGAAGCATCGAAAATAAGTTATTCACATTTTTCTTTGATCAATAAGTCGCTTGGAAAATATATAAAACCACGTAAATTCTTTCCAATCTTCAGAGTGAAAAGAGTAAAACAAGCGTATTATGAAAAAGCGTATAAAAAAAGATCAATTTCCAAAATTACTGCGTTGAATGAAAATAAAATTGTAAACGAGAAGAAATGGACTTCAAAAATATGTGAAATCAATCAATTTGTGAAAAACATAGTTGCTTCATCTTCTATGAAGTATAATTGGAAATATAGAAAAAAGTTTGTTTTATCAATGGAAAAAAAACTCTTGTAAAAATTTGAAGAAAAGATCGTAAATTGTACAACGGATATTGATTTGCTATTCAAACCACAAAAAGAAACCCTTTTGAAATGTATGAACAGAAAGAATTTTTCCAGAAACGTTAATTTGTTACCTACATAAAACAATGAGACCCAATTTTGATACAACATTGATTGCAACTTGTAAAGAATCTCTATTTTTCTCTTACACTTTTCAAAATAACTTTCATCAAAACGTGCATACATTTTTAAATCTGAACAACTGAAATATTGAAAAGCCAACATTCGATGCCTATGCATGTAAAATTTTGGTTAAAAGCACAAAAAATATTCAATGGGGGCACAAAATTGAGCTACTATTTTCCTCATAATAAGTAAAATCACAAAAAAAACAAATTGAAATTCAATAAAAACTACTGCATGCGCATGAAAATCGCAAGTAATCTCGTATAAAAAATTGCACACGCAAATAAAATAATAGTTGTCAATTTTGAATGAACTTTGGTTGCACGTGCAAGGAGGTACACATACATCAGATTTGTATATTAAAATTTCTTTCCTCCGAAATTCGCTAACACACGTATTTGGTCACATTTTTTGAACCGCATATAGAGATCAATAGTCCAATTCCAAATTCCAATTCGTATTTCACATTAACAATTCTGAAGAAAAAAAAATGTTTTTGCTTTGGTTTAAATCGAAAAGTATTTTGCAAATCAGCGCATAAGAAAAATACTGTTGTTGTTTTTGAATCGAAGAAAAAAAAAAGATAGAGAACGTTTCCTTTGTCATACAATTCAATGGAAAAAAAAAGCAATCGTAATCATTATTTTTGTTTGAATTGCGAATTTCTGAAGCAAATAATAACTGAACCTTTAAGTAAATGAATCGAATGTTTTCAATTTTTGATTGAGCGAATGATGTAATTTGTACTTTTTTTTATTAACTGAAATGGAGTAGAATTTAAATCAGCTGTAATTATAGCATTTTATGGAGAAAATCAGTAAATCGAATCTGCATTGAAAAGCGACGTCATTCTCGCGTACATATAATATTGTTCATGGCATAACACGCTAATCCCAACGGGTTGATATTAACGTTTTTTTTTTGTATTATCGTGAAGAAAGTACCACAACCATTTGATATTGTTGAAGCCTGACGCCAATAGTAGCGCAGCCTTCGGAGCACACAGACTCCCATTTTGACCTAAGCCGCCAATCGTCGCGCAGTCTTGAATACGGCTTAAGACGCCAAAAGTAGCGCAGCCAGAATTATATTTAGTAATTAAGTTTTGAAGAAAAATGCTTGAGAATTTTCTAACAAAAAACTAAAAAAACCTTTATACTCAAATACTAAGAGGGACAAAATAAGCCATAGCGAATTCATCTAAAAATATTATATTTGAATAAAAAATTCAATTCACATTTTCCTATCTGAATATCAAAATAGAAAAATCATTATTTGTATTTGAACATGAAATTGAGATTATGAAATGAAATTTATGAAATGTTAACTTATGGTTAAGCAGAAAATTGTAAAACCAAACAATTGTAAACTCAGCTATATCATCTGTAATCTTCTATCTATCTTTTCTAATTTTTCATACCCTCTTCTTTCTCTCTTGCTAAAGTAAATTTGGGGACAAATTTGTTCCAATGGGGGGGATAATGAGGTGATAACTGCTCATATTCATAACTCATACAATAATTACTCATTACCATACCACTCATTTTAGCTCATTCATACTTTTAAACTAACACACTCAAGACATTCTTACTTTCACTCGTGTTCTACCTTTCATGCTTCAAGTCTTTCATTCGCTTAATCACTTCTATGTCAACAGTAAATCAGAGAAGTCACAATAAAGAATATTGAATTACAACTAAAAATATGTTGCTGTCCGTCGTTTGTTCTTATTGAATTGATTTATTGCCCAATGGGCCGATGTCGCAGTTGAATTCACTACACTAACATTTTTCTTGTTTTTGATTGACGAAGTGAGGTTAAGTATCTACTGACATGTTCAATGAGTAGAACAAATTTGTGCACTCGGTGGAACAAAGCCATTGTGTGTTTAAGGAGCCACTTTATTCCCATGTGTAGTAGGAAAAGGCGGGTTCGTCAGCAACTCTTGCGTCAACCATGC
>NW_022600085.1:0-6250 GCF_009176505.1 Sitodiplosis mosellana | reverse complement strand
TCTTCCGTCGATTCATATCGTAAGTAACGTTCTGGGAGACTTTTTTTGTTATTTTTTAGGAAAAGAGGTTTTTTCAGTTCAGGTTATGATCTCAAAGATATCGCAAATTGTGATGAAACTGGTTTGTTCTTTCCTAGGGGCTTTTAAGTCAAAATATACATTCGTATTTGTGTGAATATTTCGTGAATATTGCATATAATCCGTGTATATGATGTATATTTTCACGAAAAATATTCACCATATTCACAGAATATACACAGCATGTAAAAATATGTGTTTACGGCAATGTCGAATCTTTGTTACCGATCGTGAATATGAGGTGTATATTTCATGAATATCGTGTATATTCCGTGAATATCGTGCATATTTTGCCAGTATTGTGAATATTTCGTATGACTGTCATCTATGGTGTATATTTCTTGGATGGAATATACATGAAAGCCCCTAGGTTCTTTCGTGCAATTCCAAACAAAACGCTGTATCCCAAAGGTGAGAAATGTTTTGGTGGTAAACGGTCAAAGGAACGATTGACAGTGATGTTGTGTTGCTTTGCTGATGGATCTTTTGAGAAACCATTGATTATTGGCAAAGCTCAAAATCCCCGATGCTTCAAAAACATTCGAAAGGAAAATTTGCCGATCACATGGAAAGCAAATAAAAAAGCGTGGATGACAACACGGATCATGGAGCAATGGCTGATTCAATTCAATCGAAAAATGGTGATTCAAAAACGTAAGATTTTGTTATTCCTTGATAACGCATCAAGTCACCCACATTTGAAGTTGTCAAACATCGAACTTGTGTTTTTACCACCAAATACGACAAGTCACACTCAACCGTTGGATCAAGGAATTATTAATTCCTTTACAATCGAAACGAGTAAATTATTGGATACAAGCAATTCAAGCGATGAAGATGATGAAGATGACGCATACGTTGAAACCGACTCGGCTATTACACACGGCGAAGCGTTAATGTGTTTGGATCGCATCAAAGCATATACATGCAAAGAAGGCCTGAGCACATTGCTGTCCAAAACTGCTGAATGTGCAATCTTGATTCAAGATAATGTTTTCACAAAACGAACCAAACAAACGACTATCGGCGATTATTTCAAGAAAACGTCTACGTAATTCAAATAAAAAAAACATTGTTGTGTTTACCTAACATTTCGAGCACATTTGAAATAGAGTAATTTCGTATCATTTCTGTTGAACTTACAATTTTATTTATTTTGCATTTTTATTAGTATTAGTTGGACGATTTGCAATTGACCATTTCATTTTATTCCATAGTTTTAGCGTCATTTTTTCAGTTTAATCAGCCAAATTCATTCCAAACAAATCTGCGTAGCAATAAGAAGGAACAATAGAACATTGCTATTTATTGTTTATACAATTAAGCAAAACATTGTGTGTTTTATTCCTTACTTTTCACTTCCAGAGTTTTATGATAAATATTTTCATGGCTTACTTTTTGGAGGTGAATAAACTCCGGTTTTTTAGTCGATTAGTCATAAGATAAGAAAGATAATTTGCTTTTTGGTGATTTGAACCCCTAAATAGCGGAAACTTTGGACCATAACGATTTTAAAACCTCTTTTTAGCGAAAACTCTGTTTAACGGAAACCTCCAGATAACGGAAAATTTTCTCGCACCATGCGATTCCGTTATAGAGAGGTTTTACTGTAATAACCTGATAAAAAAATGATAGCGTTATTAACCCTAATCCACACCCCTGGGTCTGGCCAGACATATTTCGTTTTCAAACGTTAATTTAACATATTTCTAGTTAAGCTAGCGACTTGTGCTCTCGGGTAGCCTCCTAAAATTTTATTGGCTACCGATTTATGAAATAAAACATTATCCTTACAGAACAAAAAAAGGACGAAAAAAGGATTTGCAAAAACTACACCCTATTCCACACTCCTCGGGTCTGGCCAGACCCGTATACATTTTGTATGGAAACATATGGAATATACTGTGTTTTGATAATTCTATGTGGTTTTTTACCTCTCTAACATTACCTTGTTTATTTTCCTCAAGACAGTTATCATTTATCACTAATCAGTTCCGCGGAATACGCGAAAAACGCGAAAAATCGCGAAAATTCCCCTTTTCATCATTCACGGAACTGATAAGAGATAAGTGATATATGTCTGCAGCAAAGTTGTAGAACAGGTCAAGTCCCATACTTTTTGTGAAGATACTATCTCCTTATCTCTTATCAGTTTCGCGAAAAATGATGAATGATAAAAAAATGATAACTCGCCTTTTTTCGCGATTTTACGCGTAACTGATAAGAGATATTGAAATGTATCATGAATAAAATTATAGACTCAACCTGCCTTACAAATTTGCTGAAAACACATATCCCTTATCTCTTATCAGTTACATGAAAAACGATAAGGAAAAACGCGTTAATCTCGCGGCTTTTTTGAGGTTATCTGCGTATTTTGCGTAACTGATAAGAGATAAGCGATATCTGCCTTCAGAAAATTTGTAGGGGACCTTGAATATTACAACTTCACCGAAGATACCAAGCCGTTATCTCTTATCAGTTTCGCGAAAAAACGCGATTCTCTCTTATGACTTTTCGCGGAACTGATAAGAGATAAGAAGATATTGTCTTTGAAAAAATTGTAGTGCTTGACCTGCTCGACAACTTTGCTGAAGACTTATATCACTTATCTTTTATCAGTTCCGTTAAAATTGAGCCGGCATGCATCACTTAATCCCATACAAATACATGTAAATGCATACGGGTCTGGCCAGACCCGAGGGGTGTGGAATGAGGTTTTAGAAAAGGAGTGTGGACTAGGGTTAAGATTTATCGGTATTATGATCGGATCTCAATAATCTCTCAAAATTATTAGGATGGTTATTAAGATACGAATATGGCACAGCTATAGTTTTCTGCAGTTTCTCGCGTATTCCGCGAAACTGATAAGAGATAACGACTTGGTGTCTTCGGCAAAGTTGTAGAACAGCTTGAGTACTACAACTTCACCATAGACAACAAGTCGCTGTCTCTTATCATAGTCCATTTATAATACAGTAAAACCTGTCAATAACGGAACCTGGGAATAGTGGAAATCGTGTCAATAGTGGAAAAAAAATTTGGCCGTTGAGCTCTCCCCTACAATTTGACCTGTTAATAACGGAAAACCGAAACTCCGAATAGTGGAAAAAAGAACGACGAACTTGGTTGAATTCTTCACAACTTTGACATTTCGATGTACACACACATATAAATACGTATGGTGGATTGGAAAACGTCAGCAATGAACTATACTAACACTTGGTGTAGCAAGTTCATCGAATGTGTGAACGGGTGACAATATTCGATGAATTCAAAATCATATGAAAAACCACACAAGTGTTGACAGTGCAAACTCACGATTTTTTCAAAATATTTCTTTGGAAAACAAATCGTGGATGAAGCCTAGGCTTTGCAGAGCTCGAATATCAACAATAAAAGAAAATAAATGAATATAATTCCCAAACAAATAATGTATATAAAATATATGGCGTTTCCAATCTCACCACTGTTCACCACAATCAGTCAAAGCATTAATGTGAATGACGCATGACAAAGTGACTTTGACAGCACACGCATTAGGGTGGTGCGATTTTTAATATCGTACAAAATCAAAAACGGCGGGTGCGTGATCGATTTGGCACCTCAAAAGAAGAAATTTTTGTTCTGGGACATATGCCGAAAAGTTGAATCCCACAGGGCCCACTCAATTTTTATCTGGTTCATTTTTTATGATTTTTCCAGACTATTTGTTGAAATATCTCAAAAAATACCCCCTTTTCTTGCATTCAAACTATGATATTTGGATTTATCGCGAAAAATTACATAAAAATAAGTCGGTTTGGAATCATTCCAGCGCGATTTTGTCGCCTTCGTAGGTCAAAAATCGTCCAAGTATCCATTTTTTGGCTACTTCTCCGCAAAAACTCACCTCTGGACCCTCGAAAAACCTCAAATGCATGGCCAAAATTGACTTTATTTAGTCTAATTTTTGACGAGGAATTCAAATCTGATCAATAGATGCACATAAAATAGTGATTTGGTGGCTCTACAGGCTCGAATATACTCGGAGATGGCCAAAAAGTCGCCATTTTACGCTACATATAGCTGAACTGGTCCAGTTTCATTCGAATTTGAAACGTCTGAAGAGCTATTTCTACATGATTTTTGACGTAGAATTGATTTCCGCCTTCATTTTGTATAGATTTATATGATTTTTGTATCGTAAAATGCGTTTATTTTAAGCAAAATGAGAAAATCACCATGAGCTTCGGTTTAACAGTGATATTACCGCACTAAGCGAACAATTTCTTCCTTCACTGCCTTTTGACTTCTAGTGTGGTCCCTTACGAACATTTTGAGTACTTTCATGATCATATAATTCGAGTGATGTTTTCACATATTTCTGGCCTCATATTCGCTTGGTGTGAGCTCAACTTACGAAAAAGCGAATTTTGTTCAAAAAATCTCTAAATATACACATTCCACGGTTAGTGTCTTGGTGAAAAGTTTTTTTTTCGAAAATACGGGGAGTTCATCGAGATAAAAAAAATTTGAGGTACTTGTCGAACAAAAGTAACATTTCCTATCGATTTTGACATTGTTTGTATAATTTGAATGGTTTTAGTGTTATAAAAAGCGCTGATTTGAATGAAAAAAGATAAATGTTCCGCATTTAGTTTGTTTTTATTCAATACTAGGAAATCAAATGGAAAATTGTGTTGATACATTTTCGTGTGATTCGACATTGTAGTCTGCTTTTGTGTTGAAGCTAGGATTTTTTTCACGTGAGTACAGCGTGTTAAAAATGAAACCGTTTCTCGCTTCCTCGCCGCAAAGATTTTCCGACGCTTTTGTCATCTCCTTGACAGCTCGTTCAACCGATTGTGTGTGTAAAGGGATTTGAGCTAAAAATGCACCAAACTCATGGCAAAGTATTCGCTGATTGGCGAAGTGGTCGATATCGTCGTGAGTATTGGCACTCTGAACTTTCGTACGTAATCATCTGGAGTTTCGCGATCTCTGGCATCCAATATCAATTCCCGACCTTTACGTCTGATTTCTTCACGATCATCATTTAACATCGAAACTACAATGTGTTCTGCATGAGCAAAAAAGGCATTTCTGCTTAAAGCTTCATCGACAACTTTTAATGCGGTTCCTTGCAAAAATCTTGACGATTTTACCATTTTGGTAAAATGAATTGGTGCGTATACGACAGATGATTGATATTTCATCTCAAACATGGCGGGTGCGTAGACGGCCATTATGTATCTGACAATGACTTTCAAATTAGCTGATGGATTTCCATCTGTCACATAAACACGAAGTACTCGATTCGCTGTTGTTGTCCAGCGCGAATGTGAAACAGGGCCAAGTGTTCGACTTGCTAACTGGTCCGAAACCGTTCCATTTGAAATTGCAGAGCAAATGTTGTAAAGATAATTTTGATCGGTGTTCAAAGTCTTGCTAATTTCATCTAAATTGGCAGCGCACACAAAATTGATTTTCTCAAATTTGTCAATTGGAAGATTCATGTTTCCATTAATCCGCTTGCCTATTGGCCCCGAATACGATGTTGGCCCACTAGTTGTCCCATCAAGATTTTTAATCAATGCACGAAGCGGAAATTCGTTTAAATGGAGCATACAAATATTCCATTGTAATGGCTTCTGCCATTCTTCTTCCAAAAACCGAATAACACCACCATCCGGACCTGTGTTGGTAATCTCCCCATCGCTACCAATTGCCTTGATTTGCTCTTCAATACCATGTTCATCTGTAAATTCAACGAGGGCATCTCTAATCGCATCTGCGCGTTTCGATTCAACCGCCTTGTGACCGATAAAATACCCGTTTGGCTGTTCCACAATGGAAATGTGCTCCTCTTTTTCAAATGTTTTCTTTCTATTTATATATTTCATCGTATCATCATTTCTGCCGTCAAAATAGAGAGCAACCAGTTCATCAAGCTTAAGGTTTGAGGCTCGAGTTCTTCGTTGTTTTTGACGAAAACGGCGAATTTTATACCGATCGATTACAAACTTCTTGTCATTGGGAGAAATCACTTTAAAATCGTATAGAGTGGCGGTGGCAAGAGCCACTGCAGTTCGGTCAGATACGTTTCGCCTGTCAGCTTCAACAGCCAAATGATTCAATTTGACTGTGTTCAATAATACGCATATTATTGAGGTATACATACACACTCACA
>NW_022600084.1:0-6147 GCF_009176505.1 Sitodiplosis mosellana | reverse complement strand
GTTTTGATGAGTACTTTCAGAAGCGATTGGTTAAAGTGAGTCCCTCAATCATGTGTTGCACTGTGTAATATTTTAGATAAATTTTAAGATGTATCAATTGTAACTCATTCTTTCTGTCAAACTGAACTTTGAATGAAAGTTACATGGTTGATTTGGTGTTGACAGATGCGAAGGTCCTGCATCTAAGCGTCTGACAGCTCACTTCTAGCGCTACGAGACAAGTGTCAAAAGTTGTGACACAGATCGTTCAATGTATTATTGAATCTTTTTTATATTTGTTAGTAGACAGAAAAAATAAAAATGTCACGAATGTGCAAAATTGATTTTTGTGAGAGCGTAGCACGTGATAAACATCAATTTTATAAGTAAAAAATGTTTCTTTCATTACGGAACATTGTTGATGCGTTCGATTCGTCGCGTTCATGAGTGCGTCTAACGACGAAAAGAATTGAAATGAACTTCACTGAATGCGCTCATCGCAAATTCGTGTTTTACTAGATGAATATTCAAATCTTGGCAAATTTGCCGAAATGACTTCGGGTAGGGCGATTTCAATTGTAGATTTTATGTACTTTAATGTAGTGTTTTTACTTTTTTTATGTAGGAACAATTTTTTCGAGTAATCGGCTATCGAAAAACTGTTATAAAATGGGACAACTCAAATCTTGGTCAAAAAACGTATTTTCCACAAATAGAATTTTTTTTCGAATGAAGAATGGTTCCAAAAAATTGTAGATAAATTTTAGAATTCAAATCAATTGTCTGTTCTCAAATATGTCTGCCCGTTCGTTCGATATCGGGACGAGTCTTGAAAATTGGTCCAAAATCGGTAATACTCAAACTGAATCTTCCTCTTTTGATGCTAGGTTCCATAAAATTGTAGAAAAAATGTAGAATTCAAATCAGTCATCCGATCCTTGATGTTTTCAACAAGTTATTTGGCTACGGGGGAGTTCAATATTTAATATGGGAATAACTTTGTTTTGTTAGTGTGGTGCAGCGGTTGTGGACAGATGTGACAGTTCGCAATGTGCCGATCACTTAGTGTGTGTTGAAATGTATGATAGATAGTAAATATTCTTGTTTGCGAAAAAGTTTTAAAACAATAAATATTGAAAAACATAAAAGAAAAACAATCCAAAATCAATAGAATACATCGAAATCACATCGAATTTGGAAACAATTGCGTGGAACCCAAACGGTTTTCGCGCGTTCAAATTTTGACATTTCATAAAGTTTCGTCATAAGTTTGTGAATATATGTTTCAATTTGGAGTTTACAATATGGATAGTTCAGTTTCCTAATATGAGATTTCGTGTATTTTTGCGATTAAAATAAAAATTAAACTATTGAATGAATTTTTTGTTAATCAACCGATACATCAAATAAAAGCCAAATAAATTCTCTTTCGAATAGATATAAACATGTTGGGAATTTATGAAGTTATTTTGTGAAAATGGACACGCAAATCGGAAGATCGATAGTTTATGTTACAAATTGGAGTGTTTACGATACAAAATCGATTATTTTAAGGTAAGTTTGTAATTGAAAAATGAAAATATGTCCTGAAGTTTTTTATGTGCTGCTGTCGATGATAAGTCGATGTAATCTGCGCCGCAGATTATTATGAAATTCGTCAATCGATATTGTTTTGGCCAAAAAATTTCCTATACCTATATCGAATGTATTCGGTCAAGATATTTTTTATTAAATCTACTTTTGAGTGGTCGTGATCAATAAAGTTAGTTTGTGGGTATAATTGCGCAATGTCTTAGCTTGAAATTATGGAGTGTCTGATCAACTCCAAGCTGTATTGCCCTTTCAGAATTTCAATCTTTAAAAAGTAGTCCGCCGCCCTGCAAATGTCGAATGTGCTTTGGCATGCTCTCTTGGAGTGACTGGTGCTGGTGAATGCTTGGTGCACTCGTTCGTTTTCTTCAAAAACGCCTTTACAAAGGTCACAACTGTATTTGTCGGATGTCTTTATTTTAATCTCTATGAAACTTGCGATATATGCTGTTGTTATGTCACTTAGATCCGTTAATGTCGATCTACGTTGCAAACTTTGAATTTCATTTATCTCGTTCAACACCTCTTCGACATCATCTGGGGTGAAATCATTAGTGTTTGACACAGCAGATACTGTTTTGGAACGACGAGATGAGATGGTCGAAATTTAAGAGTACGGATTATGCTTTGAGTTGGGATTCAAAACCGTGCAATTTCATCGCTCGGAAAGATGAATGGTCGTGTTTGCCAATAGTTTACGCATTGAAGAATTAAACTGCAACCCAAGAGAAAACAGTCAAGTCATAATACACTGAAACGACACCAAGCTTAAGTAGTTCAATTTATTCTACACTGATTAGACGCCCGCCAAGTTAAAAATGTACTGTAAATACGGTGTAACTTGGGCGTGAAATAACTTAAGTTCTATTTGTATTTAACTTAATTTATTTCACACCGAAGTTACGCCGAATCTCCAGTACATTTTTAACTTGAACTTAAATTATATGAATCTGACACACAGATGGCGCTATATTATGGTATTAAATAACATTATAAGTTGTTTTGTTCATCGTAATGTTTTTTTTGCTTCTGAAAGAATTTTTTTGTATAAAATATAACACTTAGTGAAAAAAATACACAGAGAGTCAATTAGATAGTCGAATCATGGTTACTTAGAGAGAGAAAAATTCAATTACTTTCAACTCAGAAAAAAACAATATCCCACTTCATATTTTATTTATTTTATGAGGTTTGTTTTTTTCACTGCTCATATTTATAAAAAACTTGAATTTTGATTGCTGATATGATTTAATTTTTTTTCGCTTGCTTTCAAATGATAATATTGAATTTCGTACAAAAAAATGCGACGTCAACAGCAACACATGTACATCTCTTGCGCCTAATGCAATCTTAACGAAATGTCTTGAGCATTTAAAATGACATTGAAGTCCTTAAATAATAAACAACCATATAGCTTGTGACATGCAACGAAAAAAAATCTCAAATGAGTTTACACAGACTTGCACTTTTATTCCACTGAAACTCGCTTCGATATGAATAACAACAACAAAAATTTAATCCTTATTTATTATCAATAAACCGAGACAAAGACAAACTGATTCCAATACGATTCGTTTTGCTTATGCGAATTTAATTTGAAATGGGCAGCGACCAAAGGGAACAAAAATAACATAGATGATTCATGCCGATTTTCTTGTTACTGCAATTCAAGTCTTTTCGAATTTATTTGGGATTGCGGTAATGAATTCTTTTTTCTCGATTTGCATGTATATCAATTTATTTTTAATCTCTTTTATACTATATATACCATTCGTTTCTGAACTTTGAATTTGATACAGATGATCTTGAGTGTCAACTATTGCATAGAGTTCGATAAATGCATAAACATTACAGTCGCATTCAAAGTAGAATTTGATTGCGCCTATCTGGTCATTTTTTAGGTGAACGAAGTAATTTATGGTCGACACAACTCTTGAAATTTTTGACGTGTATTTTATACCGTTTTGGGTTATCGATTCTAACGCAGTGAGTTTTTCATCCGTAAAAGATGCATGAAAATTTTTCAGCACTAATATATCGTTTTGTGTGATTTGAATTTTTTTTTCGTCCCCATTTTAAGAGGATTTTTAACAGCAGATTTCTCTGTGGTGGTTTTAACGCAATATTTCCAGGAGATCTGGTGAAGATAGTCACGTTTGGCTTGAGATGATCTAACAATCACCCCATTGTTTGTTTCGAATGCGAATGTGGATTGAGCCCACAATGGACCTAAGTGCCGTACAGCATTCGACATGTGCCTTAAAAGATGGATATTCATCGTTATGTTGTGTTTACCGTAAAGGTCTTCAAACTCATCAACAAATTGATTGAGACGGGACTCAGCTAAATTCAAATCATATACTGAAATATTTTCCTTAAGTAGCATATAAATAGCCGATGAAAAAAGCTGATAATGATTAATATATTTCGCTGGAATGAGCCCTTCCAAACAAACGGTTGTGTAATATAACGAAAGACTTCGCAACTCATTGCCTTTCAAATCAGCTTTTTCAGATATGGTGCGCGGCTTGCGATTTATCTCTGTTGCCCGACAAACATTTTTGGGCATTTTTCGGCTTCTTGCAAGCCTTATGCAGTCCTTGCAAATAACGCTTGCATAGACCAAAAGAGGCGGAGCCTATGGTACAAAACAGCGTTTCTGGCAGCGATCCGCAAGCGTTCCAAATTCTCTGCAATGTGCTTGCATAATATTATTTGTAAGGGATTGTGCAGGCTGCCTTGCGTAAGACTTTGCAACAAGCCTATGTATACGTTTGTGCAAGGTTTGCTTAAGCGCTTGCGAAGTCACTGCAATAAGAATTTTGTAGGGCTTGCACGAGAACGTACAATACGAGTGTGCAAATCCTAGTGCAAAGTCTGCTTAAGCGCTTGCGAAGTCACTGCAATAAGAATTTTGTAGGGCCTGCTAAAAAAGTTGCAAATTACTTTAAGCATACTCTCTAGAAAGTAATAGGGACCTGGATATTTGTACATGATTTTGACATTTTGTACACTGATTTGACATTTTGTACACGAATGTGACATTTTGTACACTAATCAGTGTACACGATTTGGACATTTTGTACACTGATTTGACATTTTGTACACGAATCGGACATTTTGTACACGAATGTGACATTTTGTACACCGATTTTTGTACACTAATTTGACATTTTGTACACTGATTTGACATTTTGTACACGAACGACGGGTGGAAGCAATTCCGTATTTCTGTACTGAAACTATAGAAATGTATGTTCATCATTCTGGCCCTCTACAACTGTTTTTGAGAACTAACATCGGCACTTTTTTAAGTAATACGTTCTTTCATTTGTTTGGCTATAATTTCTATTATATTCGATTTGGTGACCGCTATGCGATTTTTACGTTTAAATAAGTTATTTAAAATAAATCTGAATACATTTGAAATTTGCTGCCCCTTTTATAACTCATTGATTTCAGTCCTAAAAATCAGTTAATTTTCACTAGTTGCTATCTTGTTTTGTAAACAATGTTTACAGCATGAACTGTCAATGGCTGTCAAGTGTCGTGTATTGAATATGACAGAATGCTTCAAAATTAAGTCGATAGAGGGCCAGAAGTTCGAACTGTCGCTTCCACCCGTCGTACACGAATCGGACATTCTGTACACGAATGTGACATTTATACACTAATTCGACATTTTGTACACTGATTTGACATTTTGTACACTGATTTGACATTTTGTACACGAATGTGACATTTGTACACTGATCAAACAATATGTACACGAATGGGATTTTCGTATATATAATATAAAATAGAAGCAAAAATGAACTGAAGCGCAATATGAAATTGGTTTCTCATAAACGCAACATGAATTGCCGCTTCAATAGAAATGCACCAGGAAAAATGGGAATTCGGAATGTGATTTTTTGTGTTTTTTTGCGAAAATGATAAGTGACAATGAATTAGTAGGCTCAGCGAAGTTTTGTGACTTCACCAATTTCATAACTTTGTTGAAGATTACATTTCGTTAATTCTTATTATTTTCGGGAAAAATGCTAAAACCACATTCGAAACTTCCATTTTGATGATGCGTTTCTATTGAGTCATCGGATTCATGTTGCGCATAATTTGCTTTTTGAAGTCACACACGCGGTTGTTTTAATGAATGAAGTATAAATATTTTCAATTATTTCAAACTCAACCTAATAAATATAATTAAATGGAACTTGCGCGGCGCGATTCCTCTTCCACCACTCTGCCTATGGCATATAGGGCTGCCTGGGTTTCCGCGCGCTACGCGCGCGGGGAAGTCCTGATGTTCCCCGATCATGTAAAATATTAATCAGCAAAAATACAAACAGATAAAATAACGAATGTCCATAATATGCAAGTTCCATTTAATTATATATATTAGGTTTACCGAGAAATAGCCTTGTGAAAATATCGCAAAAGTGCTCAAAATCCAGTTTGAGCCAAAAATGCAAAAATTCATATAAATTCACCTGTCAACCAACTTGGCAAAACGAATGATGCAGAATTTCTAGTTTTGATGAGTACTTTCAGAAGCGATTGGTTAAAGTGAGTCCCTCA
>NW_022600083.1:0-3462 GCF_009176505.1 Sitodiplosis mosellana | reverse complement strand
CAGCTGAGAATCGAACGCAATTAATTAAGAAAACAATATGATGTTTACCAAGTAAGAGATAATTTATGATTATTCGTTAGGTCGCCATGGCATTAGGGACCCAGTGTTTGTAATTTGATATCGTGAATTATACCAAAGGAATGGCATGAAAATGTGCAAATCGTAGTCACCCGTTTTTTCGTTGTTATGTGTTTTTTTTGTTGCATCGTCCGTTCGTAAGAAAGAATTTCAGTTTGCCAGAAAGGAAGAAAGAGGTAATTTTGTTGTTCGTCGTTCATTTGCCTTTATATTTTTTTCTACGCAACAAAGTACCGAGATGGATTCAAGCCACGAGAGGAAGAGCAATCAAACTCTATGGTTTCTGCGATGCATCCAACATTGGTTATGCTGCGGTAATTTACGTGCTATGTGCGATTGATAATACCGTTTGGTGTAATATTTTGACAGCGAAAATGAAAATAGCACCAGTAAAAACCGTCGACACACCGAGATTGGAATTATGCGGTGCATTGTTATTGGCGAAATTAATGAAACGAGTGCGAAAAAATTGTAATTTGGAATACGCGCCATATGAATGTTATTCTGATTCTATGATAACATTAGCTTGGATAGCAAGCTGCCCATCGAAACTGAAGACGTATGTTGCAACAAGAGTGAAAGGCATCCACGAAAAAGGTATCCGGATAGAACGCAGAAAATAAAAACGCAGAAAAAACACAGAAAAAAAAACGCAGAAAGACAAAACGCAGAAAAAGAAACGCAGAAAAAAAACACAGAAAGACAAAACGCAGAAAAAAAACACAGAAAGACAAAACGCAGAAAAAAACACAGAAAGACAGAACGCAGAAAAAAAACACAGAAAGACAAAACGCAGAAAAAAAAACGCAGAAAAAAACACAGAAAGACAAAACGCAGAAAAAAAACACAGAAAGACAAAACGCAGAAAAAAACGCAGAAAAGACAAAACACAGCAAAATGAAAAATTTGATTTTTGACTGAAATATTGGGTAAATGAGGGTTCTTTTGGGTTATTTTTCCAAAATAATGGCATTTTATCTTGGCCAAAACCTCGAATAGTATATTTTTCTGGTACCTCACATACATTACATTTACACTAGCATTTAGAACAACAACAAAGAGGGAGAAAGAAAATAAAAGGACAAAAACCATTATTCATAACACAGTGATCCCGATGTTTTTTTTGTCTGGCAATTGATAGGGACAAATCAGGCGTTTTAGAGGGCCAAAATCTAAGAACAACTGCGTTCTCAGAATATTAAAATTGGCTCAACTTTTCTAAATATCAAATTCGGCGTTTAACCTTTCCACCAGTATTAAATGCAAAGAGGTATTGAACAAATACCATTTTTCTCCCATTCGTGATGTTTTTATAGACTTGGTATGTACTAAAAAAATGTTTGGCGTTCGATTTTAGGTGGAACTAGTTATAATCTATACTCTAAAATTACATCTGGTGGGAGCTATGGGGAAAAATGTCGAGAAAATATAATTCAAAAGTTAATTTTTCAACTAATTACCGATCACAAATGTTTACTGCGGTCCAAAACAGAATATTTAACACGAGTTGGTAGAGTTTTTCATCACCCAGAGTTGCCCGGAGCCATTTAAAGTGTTTAAAACAATTTATTACTTTTAAGTACATTTTAGTACACTTTTAGTACTTTTTAGTACTTGGCCTGCAAAGCTCTTGAGGAGTACTAAAAAGTTCTTTCAGACACTATTGCTCTATTTTAAGCAGTTGAGAATTTGCAGGACTTCGAAAATGCACGAAAATACCGTTTAATAGCGAAAAGTGATTTTGAGCCCATAAAGTGGACTGGATGGAGTTTTTTCGAGTTGATGTGTTCAGGAGTGTTGCTCAGCTAAACTCTGGCTACAATTTTGCCGAATACAGTAAGTGAAGAAAATGTATACTGTTCGAGCTTTAGTCGAAAAACTGGAAAAATTGACTATTTTCTCGACATTTTGCCCCATAGCTCCCACTGCAATGCGTACGTACGAACTCAGCATAGAAGCATAGAGCGCCAATACACTCACATACACTAGTACGCATGTTACAATGAATGTGTGTACACTCAGTCGTTGTAACATGCGTATAAGTGAGTTTGTGTGTATTGGCGCTCTGCGCTCTAGGCTTCTACGTACGTACGCATTACAGTGTGTGTTAGAGCGAGAGCAGTACAGTGTGCCGTACTGCTCTCGCTAATGCTGTGTGCAATATCTCGCCTGTGTAACGCGGCGGGCTTCGTTCCACCGCACAGAAAACATATGGGTAAATCGATGTGCCCGGGCTTGAACTTGAATGAAAATGAGCACAAGATACAGATATATTATGAATAATGGTTTTTGTCCTTTCATTTTCTTTCTCTCTCTTTGTTGTTGTTCTAAATCAGGGAAGTCATCTCGGACCCACAGGGTAGTCATCTCGGACCCACACTATTCCTGTTGTTCATCAACGACATAGTGGACGAAATGGACGACGTGTTCATTTCTTTGTTCGCCGATGATGTAAAAATCGCCAAAATCATCCACTCGAGCACGGATGCAGAAGCGTTACAGCGAGCCATCGATAAACTAAAGGTTTGGTGCGACGTGAACAATTTGCACCTGAACCTTGACAAATGTGCAGTCCTTACAATCACCACAAAAAGGAAGGACATCATCGACACTAATTATAAATACGGTGATTTTACCTTCAAGCGCGTACTGGACCACAAAGATCTCGGCGTCATCATTGACCAAAAGCTTAGCTTTATAAAGCACATTGACGCGGTCACCTCGAGAGCTACAGCAGCCTTGGGATTCATCAAAAGATTTTGTTACGACATAACCGACGTTCAAACGCTCAAAACACTATACTACGCACTGGTTCAGTCTCATCTTGAGTACTGCAATGTTGTATGGCTACCAACTTATACCGTGCATATCGACAAAATTGAGAGCGTGTTGAGAAAGTTCACCCAGTTCGCCCGAAGAGAGTACCGTACGGCGGCCAACGGCTACAGTATCACCGACTACAACAAGCGACTTGAAGCGTTGAACATGACATCGTTGGAGCGTAGGAGAGTGAATGCATCTATTGTATTCATGTACGACATCGTGAATGGGATCGCAAATTGTCCCAATGTACGCAATGACATCGCAATTGGAGAGAGCGTACGTAGGTTAAGGCACACAGACTACCTAAAGATTAAAGATGAGCTCATGGACAAACAAATCAGAGCTCAAGTGCCTCAAATATGCAAGTTTGCAAACAAAGTGGCTGAAAACTTCAATAACTCAACCAGCCGTGCGAATTTCATCTCGTCGATACGCAGCGAACAAAACCAAAAATTTAATATTAAATATTGACAAATTGTTATCTTACATCCCTACGAAATGTATAGAAATAATGATATTTATCTGTGATTTTTACTCAAACTTTAAAATAAGTGGCAACAT
>NW_022600082.1:0-2086 GCF_009176505.1 Sitodiplosis mosellana | reverse complement strand
TAACATTATTTCAATTTTTATCACACAAACGGAAACAAGCATACACGTTTGTTACACTTAATATTCAATAATCTGGTTTCAATTTATTGCCCGAGCCATAACAGGCTCAGTAACTTGTGATATGATATATGTGGATCATTTTTTTGAATTTTGTTTTCGAACCATGGCGTAACAATATCGTATTATTATTTGTTTGAATTATCGTCAGCCATAACTTTAGCAGATGTGTGTCTTTATGAATAGACTATAATTTCGCAAATTCAAAACCAACATGCACATCGACAATAGAGCCTGCCGATTTTACTTTTCCGTACACACCGTGTCAAGGGAAAGTATAGGAATTGGTCCCGAAAACTTTTTTCGCAAAATTGGTTTAGATCATCATAAAAACTCATGGAACGCGTAGAAAACCACTTTTTGAGACACTTTTCCGTTCGTTTAAAGTTTCATCTTGATCGCATTTGCAGAAGTTTGATTTTTTGTCCTCAATTTTTGTTGAAATTTTCTTGGAAATGAAAAGAATTACATTGGTAATCCCGAACTTTTCCGTACCGTTGGCCGCGTTGTCCGTAGGTACTTTTGGTTATTTTTTGTGAATTTTCTTGAAACAAAAGCAGTGAAAATATAATAATAAAAATAAATTGAAAAATCGGTCACTTTAACTAAAACTTCGACAATTTTGTATGAGAGGTACCCGTAAACCGATTCCTATTGGCTTCAAACTTTCTAAGGTTTCATTTTTTGGAGAATAAATAAGATTCTGAAAGTTTCATGTTGATCGCAATTGCAGAAGTTTGGTTTCAAACTTTCAGAATCTTATTTTTCTCCCAAAAAATGAAATCCCAGAAAGTTTGAAGCCAATCGGAGTCGATTTACAGGTACCTCCCATACAAAAGTGTCAATTTTTTGAGGTTTTTTTTAGGGCAAGTACCCCAGGATCAAATCAAAAATGGCTCATCTTCGAACTTAAACTAAGTTTTTCGAATACAAAACTTTTGGCATTTCCAGATTTTGATTATCTCAATTATTTTTTGAGTTATCGTGTTAACAAACAGCTACGACGACGACGACGACGACGACAACGACGTCAAGTCAACGAGCAGTCGTTGAGGTCTACATTATAATGTTCACCGTTTCAATTGGACTTTCATTTTTTACACGTTTGGGTAAGGCTTATTTGAACTGTTGACAATCAGCTTCCATAGATATTTTCATGTGTGGTCATTTGCTTATTACTTTTCCGTACACACCGTGTCAAGGGAAAGTATAGGAATTGGTCCCGAAAACTTTTTTCGCAAAATTGGTTTAGATCATCATAAAAACTCATGAAACGCGTAGAAAATCACTTTTTGAGACACTTTTCCGTTCGTGTGCCGTCGTCGTTGTCGTCGTCGTCGTTGTCGTCGTCGTTGGTGTTTGTTAACACGATAACTCCAAAAATAATTCAGATAATCAAAATCTGGAAATTCCAAAAGTTTTGTATCCGAAAAACTTAGTTTAAGTTCGAAGATGAGCCATTTTCGATTTGATCCTGGGGTACTTGCCCCAAGAAAAACCTAAAAAAATTGACACTTTTGTATGGGAGTAGTGTTGGCTTCGAACGTCCGTTCGTTCGTTCGTCAACATAAAAAGAAACTGTTTTGTTCGTTCGTTCGTTCGGAAGGTTGAAAAAAAATTATTTTGTTCGTTCGTTCGTTCGGAAAATTGAAAAATAATTTTTTTGTTCGTTCGTTCGTTCGGAGATTAAGAAAAAAAATATTGTTCGTTCGTTCGTTCGGATAATATGCTACGGTCGAACATGTTCGGATTTTATCAAACTATTCATATTACAATAATGATTTGTATGTAAGTCGTATGTAAACAACACACCAGTAGCAATGTACAGTCACCAAGCAGTCAGTGCACACTGTGCTCCGCACATTGTTGTTGGTATATTCCCGGCAAAATAACATTGAATGAATTTAATCCCAATGCGTTTGGCTTGTGATTTTTTTGGCACCGTTCTAAGGCACATCATAAAATGTTTGTTGGAGAGTCACAAACGGTGACAGCTACACGACACGAAAACGTTGTGATTTTAGTCTTG
>NW_022600081.1:0-10772 GCF_009176505.1 Sitodiplosis mosellana | reverse complement strand
TCGTACATAAGACCATATTGGAGTGAAAGAGAGAGATTCCACTATTTTTCAGTGTCCCACCGGAGATATTTCTCACACAATCCACTCTTTCTTGAGTTATCGGAATAATTCCGGTGGGAACCTGAAAAATAGTGGAATCTCTCTCTTTCACTCCAATATGGTCTTATGTACGAAAAAAATAATTCCGAACGATTTTGATCACGATGGTTAGAATTCCAGCCCTGGACGAGGATCGACTTCTTCAGAGGTTTTCTTATTTGATTATTTCCTTCCATATCAACTTGAATGTTTATCCATCCCAAATTTATATTTCCACCAGAGATTACTATGAGATATTTTTATTCATATGGGATAGAAATATCGCATAAAAATATCAGATATTTTTCATGCGTTGCGTTGTTGTAACGCTTCTGCAGTACAAAATTCATATTACTCTTTGGTACCCAAGTCGAATTTCATGCAAATTTGACTTGGATACCAAAAAGGAATATGAATTTTGTACTGCAGAAGCGTTACAACAACGCAACGCATGAAAAATATCTGATATTTTCATGCGATATTTCTATCCCATATGAATAAAAATATCTCATAGCAATCTCTGGTCAATATCCGTTTTTTGTTAATCTATCATCCGTTCCAATTATTTGTTTGGAATGTTATGATATATATCAGTGTTTGGCAAAGATATCTTATCTACAAGATATCTCCAAGATATCTTTGATTAGATAAAATCTCATATCTTATCTAGATAGCGACGAAAATACTCGACTTATCTGTTATCTTATCTAGATAAGTTTTTTTTGACCGTATCTATCTGGAAAAATTCAGATAAAAATTAGATAATTTCGAAATAAAAGAGGTAGAATAACAGTTGTTATTTAGTTGTACTTGATAAAATTTAATGATCCATAATATTTATCACATCATCGTTAGATTTCGTCTTTGTTTATTTAACATGAGTTTTGAATATTTTTTCTAAAAATAATGATACGCGTTCGAAAAAAAGATTGTGCCGTTGAGGGTGAAATACTAAAACTGAATTGTTGAAAACACGATCGATATTCCACTTGTTATGTCTATGTTTTCTCATTTTTCAAGAGTTCTGAATTAATTTTCAAAAATAATGCACATTCGAAGTTTTCAGCCTTTAATCGGCTCCGCTGAGGACCTAAGATCAAATTCGATTGACTGAAAACGCGTTCGATTGGTGCCGATGAAGAAAGCGTCGTATTGTACCGGAAAAATATTTTCTTCAGTGTCGGGTATTCATTGAGGATTTGTTCATCAGTTCTTCGATCCATGAAATAACGTGTGATTTCCGTATCAATGTCGTGCTCGATGGAATTTCGACGTATATCCAAAAACAATACGATTTAATGATTTATTTCAATTTTTTTGAAGAAAGAATTTGGAATCACGAATACAAACAATTAAATATCTACAAGATATCTTACAGATATCTCAATTTTTATCTTATCTTTTTTATCTAATCGTCATTTTATCTGATATCTTATCTAGATAGATTTTGTGAGAGCTCACATTTATCTTATCTTTATCTAGATGATTTTTGTACAGAAGTGCCAAACACTGATATATATATATTAGATATGACTTTGACGTTTGTAATGACAGGTCAGAAAAATATTGCGCTCTCGATATTATTTGTGAATTTATTGGATTTTATTATTATTTGTGGGTTGAAAAATTTATATTTATACATTTTTCGATTCATTGAGTTCGTTTTTCTTGTGTGCTGCACGAATTTGATTTAGTTTGTAATTATCGTTTATTTTTTTCTCTTTTTTCATTTCGCATCGTCTGATTGAGCGTGGTTACGTCGTCGTGCTGTGTCAACTGTACGGAGGAACATTTTCATGCTTTATTGGGCTGCTGATTTGAGAAATATTGGTAAGAAGTTTCATAATCAGTGCCATCCGAGTCGAAATTTAGTGAATTTATTATCATCATTTAATATTTTACGCGATCAACGTAGTGACATTCATTATTGCAAAGTGTTAGTAAAAAAGGTCATTGGGCAAACAAACGAACAGGTGTTTTGTTATTTATCGCAATTTTTCGGTGTGTCGCGTTATGATTTAAATGTTTTGAAGAAATCGTTTGAGAAAAATACAATCGTTTGCTTAGTTAAATTCGCGAATTTTAATAATTACATTAATTTCGAGAACATCGTTTTGCCACATAACCTCACTTTATTGAATAGAGTAAATAGTCAATCGCGTGTTAAATCTACGGTTAGTTTCTCGTCGTTGGTTAATATTAAAATCAGTAATGGTACTTTTTCATGTGATTCTGGCTCACTTGAGCAAAATCGTCGACTCAATGATTTTGTATGTTGTCCACTTGTGGCTGATGATGTATCAGCTTCAGTTGAACATTCACATCAGGTGCCGTTTGTACGGCAGCCAGTTGTTAGTGTTCGTGTTGGCATGCTGAATCTAAACTCTATCCTAGCGAGTGAGAATGTAACATTGAATATCAATGATGTGCATTTAATTAATCGTAATAGGTGTCCGAATAAAAGTAAATCCATAAATATTCTTAATAAATTCAAAGGCGACTTCAATTTTGTCAGTGTCAATGCGCAAGGAATACTTGACCAATATTTCCAAATTTTCACATAAAAATATACCGATTCCAAATTGGCACGAAAAAATTAAATTTCTGTATCAATTTGAAATTGGCAGATTATTAAGTAATGTATTAATGAAATATAGTACCACACAGCTGATTCACTCATAAATTTGCCGTGCGTAGCTCTCGTTGATTTGTTTTCAAAACAAATGGTCAATCTGACTAGGCAAGGTACTAAAATACACGCGTAAATAAACACACACTCAGCCCGTGTGTTATATGTCGCAGCGTTAATGTGTGTAAACGAGCTGAGTGCGAATATACGCTCTGCTCTTGAATAGTATTGATGGTATTGGAATGTTTTTGGAGTCGCCATCTTGCGTGTTTTACATACAATTTTGATCGCGAAGATAATTTTTTTCAATGAAATTTTTATATGAAAATACTCTATTGAGCACCAGGAATAAAATGAGCTATGTTGATTTGATATTTAGAAATCTCCGGACACTCTAATGCACACACATCCTATCCCATTGTTTTGGTTGTTTTTCCAAAACAATGTTCTCAATTGAATAATCAATGGCAAATGATATAAATGAACCGTGATTCGACAAGGTTCTGGCTAAAAAAAATATGTATGGGATCTGTGCACGAAAAAAAAAACACAAACCAATAGCAGCGTAGAACAAGTAAAACAGAAAAAACGGAGCGGCACAAAGTTGCGCGTTTGAAAGTTTCACATTTCATGGATATCTTGCCCGAAGGTACAGTTGTACACAAAGTAAGTTACAATATTTAATAAAAAAAACGTGAATGGCTTCCACTGGGCGCAATGGACGAATGAAAAGAAGATAGAAGTGGGAAATAAAACTTTTCGCAAGACAAAACCCACATGAAAAATCCATCGACTATCGACTTTTAAACTTTGTGAATTAGTAATGTCAGCGTATCTATTGTTTTGTGTTCCATTCCCATCCCGAACCCACCAATCAAATGCGGCGATGGCAACGGCCGAACGAGATAAGAAGCCAACACAAAAATCTCCGGCATTTTCACCGGAGGAGCAGCTTGTGAGCAAAAATCACACACTATTCTCACAACTCTACGTAGACAAATGCACTGAAATAAAAACACAGAAACATCGTATAATAGCTGGCTTTTACAAACGAGAAAAAAAAGGATCATGCAACAGAAAAAAGAATTTCAAAGCAAAAAGATTCTCTCTCCCTCGTTTTCTGTGTTGTCAAAAGCTAGTTCTCTCGCGAAATGTTCATGTTCAGAATGTGAAATAAAGTCGCATGGGAATGAAGTTGTAGAGAAAAAAAAAGTTTTCCCCAAAATAGCTGGTACACTCAACTGTACGATGCGCATACACTCGCAGAAAAAAAGCACACGAAAGTATTCATTGTGAAAAAAATGCGGATGAAATGGAAAAGAACAGCAAAAAAAGGGAAGAGAGCAACAGACACATGGAGAGAGAAAAAAAAACGATGATCTAAACTAAAAAGGCTCAATTTGTAATGTATCCTCTTTCGGGGCGAATCGAATGCGAGAGATGTGCACAAAGTATGCAACTGCATTCATTCGCTCTGTGCCTCTCATTCTTTCTGCCTCTCGGTATCTCTAGCTTGCTGTTACTTTATCTCTTGCCCATTCGCCACCAAAAGTTGGCGTGCCCATTGCAACGTAGTTAAAACCGTTGAATGCTATTTTGTCAAACCATCAGGCCACACCATAAATGTCCAAAAATTGAGTCTCTATCTCTCTCGCTGTGTAAGTGTTAATTTTGAGCGTCTGTCTCTGCTTCTCCCTTTTCCTCTTCTTCTTCATCACAAATGGTTATTTGTGAAACCGGAAACAGTGACAAAGTACTGGTGTATGGCTGATAAAAATGCATCGGCGATGCCAACAGCGCAATTAATGGGGATTTTAAAATATGTGTATTTGGAAATGCAAACGTTTTATTGCGAGGAAATGAGATAAGTGTCGTTTTTTTCTGCTTTCTGGCGGCGGCGGTGGTGGCATCGACGATAACAGCGCAAAGCGATTGCCAAGTGCATATAAACACTCGATGAGTATGACGATGATAAGTGCTTGTTGTATATGTCATGTACCACTAAATGTACAATGTCAAATGTGTCAAATGCCGAATAGCTTTTGAGTGCACTTCCTTTTTCATTGGCAATTTTTGTTCTTTTTTTCGCTTTTACTCACCCACCCACTATCGGCATCATTGCGTTGCACCCAATCAAGCTCATCATTGGCTGTTGCGAAACGAGCGGAACTAAATTGTTTTGCGATTAAGTGAACTGGACAAGCGATTTTACCTTGCGAACATTTTTTTTTGCAAACAAAACAGCAGACTTCATCAATCACCACCAACGGAAGCACGCAAAGCCACTCGCCGAACTCATTTCCTTCCAAACGAACGAACGAACGAACGAATGCGTATTACAGTTGTGCACTGTTGACACACACACATACACAGATTCCAAATCTCACAAAACCATTTATCATCATAAATATTTTATTGCTTGCGACTCGATTAATATTCATTACACTCTGTGTAGACAAGTTGTGAAGACACACGGCAATTTTAAATTACGGTGCACCATTTAAATTAATAATCATTTGACAGTGTGCGAACGCGCGAGAAACGAACACCGAAACAAAGAAATTCAATTAAGCTTATGAAATATCCCGTTGATTTTCCACCTTCATCCGTTATTAATTACGATGATGCATTCGAACAAAGGTTCGTTGCGTAAGACATCGTTGCTGTATATTGTTCTTTTGCAGCGAGATTCATCAACAATTTATCAATTATACACACACAATGCAATCTTGCGTGAAAGGCATTGGAGAAACAGCACGTTAAGCAATGCTTACCATGCATTAGATATGGCGTTATTAAATGTCTTGGAAATGTGCATTCAACATGGAATGGGGTCAAAGATTTCATAAAAGATTCAGATGTTCCTTTGAAGATCCAGAAATTCCCCCAGAACCCAAGAGTCTTTCGAAGATTCAAAGAGTCTTTCAAAATGAAGATTCGAATCGAAAATTCAAACTTTGATGTGTACCTCTGTCATTACTTCAAACAAAACATTCACAGCAGCGACAAACCCAAATGGGCCATATTGAGTAAGTAAGCTGCGTATAGGTCCTATGTCAATGTCATTTCGAACATTCTAAATTGTTCGTTATATTATACGAAAAAAATTAAAATCAATATATTGAATGTATTACATGAAATTGAATGGCTAACTAAATTGAGATTTTTTTTTGCATAAACACAAACGAACAGTTTGTGTTCGTTCGTGTTTGTCAGCATTTCAAAAAGTCGTGTTCGCGAACGTGTTTTCCACGAACGAACACGAACTGTTCGTGTTCGTGGCCAGCTTTAGTATAGGATTCATAGAGGCGCCAGCTATCGCTGCGCTTTTGAATTCTTATGTATTCCATTGACTTCAATGATATATTGGGGAAAGATAGTGGCGCCACGTTTTATTCTCATGCTTTATTCGTGAAGTTTTAGAAGAAAGTTCATACGCTGTCATCAATGTATTTACATTGGTTGTATGGTCCCATTGGACAAACCCATTTAACGTCATTCGAATTCCATTTAACCGATTCATTATTTCCGCACATGTGCAACCGTTCATTCATTCATTCGAATTCGATAACGGAGAAAATTAAGCAAACGTTTAATTTGGATATTGGTTGTAATTTCAATTTGGTTATAGCTCGAGATGAATGGGTGCAGTAGTGTCCTCGTTCAATCCATTGCTAATCGAATTGATTGAACGAGTGGAATTTTCGGGTTAAAGGTAGTCGGTTTTTTGTGTTCCGGCGAAAGAAAAAACGAGAAGAAAAGTAAATTGGATTTTTCTTCTCGTGCGATTTCATCACTGAATTGCTATTTATCCTGCTGCCGGTAATGGAGGTTCAATGCTTATTGAATTGTTGTAGACTTCGTTGCTACTTTCGTTTCCAATTTCATTTGTTCACGTTTTTCCTTGCTCTCCCTCTCTGGCTTGCTCGCTCGTTCGCTCGTTCGATATTAATCTGTTTGGAAACCCTGGCAAAACAACAACTGAAATCAATTTTCAGGATGAGTTTTCCTTCGAATCGTTGTGTGTATGTGTGCAATTCCCCAAAAACTACTTCACATCCACAATTTCGTTGTTGCTTCGTTGGTTGTGTTTTGTTAATAAATGTTTGGTTGCAGGTGCTTTCATTTTGACATCCGGTTCTGTTATTATTATGTCATTATTACCGATTGTTTATTCATTTAAAGTTGTGGTGGTTGGTTGTTTTGTTCGGTATGTTCAGTCGAGTTACCACATGTTCAATTACATACTTGCGAAAAATTGGACAAGACTCGAAAGATTCAAGATAAAGCGACGTCTGCAAAACATACTACACTTCTTTTTCGACGGGAGATGAGAGTGAGCGAAAAACAAAAATGATCAGAGCGAATAGAGAGAAGAAAAAAAAACGCACACTCAACTTGGGTATTTACCCATAAACAGAGTGAGAGCAAGAACATCGTACATTGACCAAACATTCTAATAGCAGCAGCAGCAGCAGCAGTGAAGCGCATTCCGCTTTTTATATCGGAAGAATATGTTCTGTGTCGAAAAAAATGAACACAACGAGAACCGTTTGAAAAGTATCAAGTCTGCTTTAAATTGAATCGAAAACTATTGGAAACGAAACGAAAGCGATATTCATTCGAATTTATGTTGTTTGTCTTTTCTCGATGCATCGTCGGTGTGATGGTTGTTGGCAGGACAAGACCGTAGATTGAGTCTAATACAAGCTTCACGAAAGTGGCGCCCCTAAAAACGCATCTGATTTGCATTGTACATGCAAGCGGTGAGAGTTCGAACTAACAAATAACAACAAAAAATACTACTGACAGGCTCAACTCTCGGACAAGACGCGCATTCATGTATTGAACCATTCAATTTGAATGGATGTGAGTGAGTGAGCTAGAGATTGGAAGAGTGAACGAGAGAAAGAGTGACGAGAACCAACAAATAATAAATAGATTTTACATACATACACAAGTGCTTCTTCGCTATTTATTTCGGGTTCAAAAAGTGGTTAAAAAGCAAATCTATTTATCGAATACTCACATATGCAGCCGGTTTCTTCTTTTCTTTTACTCTTTTTTTGGTTTCTTCCAAGTTTTTTTCCTTTCGTTATTTCCCGTTTAGCTCATTTCATTCGATGCAATGATGATTCTCGAATTCAGATTACTTATTTGTGTATGTGTGTTTGGATTGCAAACGCATGCACAATATTGGATGGAAATATGTTGGAACCATTCAAATGGCTAGAAGCTCTAGCTCTTTCTCTTCAACATTTAATTTGAATTTCGGATTTGATTTCAGTTACATTTCTCATCGAAAAATGCATTCCACCAAATCCCTGCACACATCTATCTGCACTTGAAAAGTATTTTCTTTATTTGTACAACGTTTAATGCGCATACACACTCACCCAGCGAAATTATATTGTAATACAATACACCATTTTTGGGTGAAACATTCTGTTTCGCCATTTATGTGCGCATAAAATTGTGAAAGGTGAGCTAAGAGCATCTTGATATTCTTGACAAAACTTCGCTTTTGTACGCAATAAATGTGTTTAAAAACCAGAATCGTATGCCATCAAGCAATCCTAAGCACCACAATAGAATCTTTGTTAATCAATGCTCTTGAAGCATTTTTGCCAACTCGCAGCATAATATTGAGATTGAATATTTTAGTTTAAGAGAGATGGTATGGGCAACAGAAGGGAAGAGGGAATGTTTATGTGCGATGCGGATGTTGTGCAAGTGAAATGTGCATCATCATTGCTACTATTAATCTCATTCCCAAGAATTCCCGGAGAGTTAGAGCAAGAGACAGAGAGTGGAACCAACACGAGACAGAGGGAGTCTCTCGTCTCGATTCACAACTTGCAAAGCTCTTTAAACGATATATTCTGCTCTCTCTCTCTGTCCCTCTCTCTCTCTCTCTCTCTCTCTGTATGTTGTCGTGGCATTGTGCAAATGTATGGCTCCGTTTGATGTGCGCTTGAAATGCTATGAAATTTCTACTGTTTGATATGAATTCGTCTGTCGTATGAGGTTGTTTAATGCTTCTTAAAGTGCTGGTGCCAAACCATACACTAATGCCGTTGTAAACGAAATCGTAAAATATCCGGGCCAAGACACGACGCAACCAGAGTTAGAATGTGCTCAGAGAAGGAGTCGGAAAGAGAGAGCGAAACCAAGAAGATTGTGTTGAAGCGGCTCTGGTGACAATAGCATTAAAATCGATTTTACACAAAAAATACGTGCATGTGTGCGCTGGGAGAGAAAAAAGCTCATATGTGTGCACGCGTTTACGTAGTTGAGTGTAGATTTTCAAGTGTTCCAACTAAAATGATACTGCTTGCACATAAAAACCGAGATTCAATTGCACATAATAACAACATAAAACCCAAAGCAGTAGCAACAGCAGCGCAAATAAAGCACTTGATGAAGGCTTCAGCTTAAGTTTGTAAACAATTTAAACGACGGGCTGCTGTTGGATAAACTCGCTTTCAACATCAATAAATCCTTTCGGAATCGATTTTCAAAGCGTACGAATTGCATTTCACATTTTGACTACTGACATCTCATTTCGTTTGTTCGTTCATGCCAAAGGACACCACGCGGCAAACACAAACACAGACGATTAACGCGTGTACTAGGATAAGCCATGAACTGTAGAGATTTGATACTCATGGCGCCCCCTACTCGCCGCAACTGTCAGATTCTGTCAGATTTGTAAAATACATTTTAAGTACCTATACAACTGAATAAACACCAACTGAAATGATTAGTTTAATATAATACGCATTACCGACTAATAAATTGTAAAATTTGAAAGAATAAATTCATTCGTTTTTTTGGAAAAATTCCGACAGTAAAACATAAATGATAAATCAATCTATGACGCATTCACTTTGAATACTAATGAACAAATCTCATTACTCCTGAATTACATTACCTTCTTTGGCAACGTTTGGAAACTTCGTGTAAACAATAATGGAGTATATCGACACTACATTTCTCGCTGTTATTAAGACATTTATTTCTGATAAATATTTTGAAATAAAAAGAAATACATTCTGTATCAAAATGTATTAAATTTAAAAACTTTGTTTTTATGCGTATGTACATAACATACATTGGGTATGAACCGATATGAACAGCTGTAATGGCGGCCATTTTCCTTTTCACCGCTTTTGACAGTTCATATTCATATATATTCATTGTTTATATTTTTCGGATTGTTCAAAAAGTTGTTGTGTGTATACATGCGTTTACCGGTCAAAATCGTTTGAAAAAGTGAAAAAAAATGGCAAAAAACAAAAACATGAAGGAATCGGAAGTCTGTACAATACAAATCGACAGTTATAATTACGTATACTAAATCAATTTGCATGAAAATTTCCATTACTTCTGAATACTCTAGTTTCATTTATTTATTCCGAATTTATAAATAAATGAAGCTCTTGACTACATAAATTTATTCAAATCATTTAGCTTACTTGTATATTATTCAAGAGAAATGAAAATTGCATGTCAACTTAGCAAATAAAATTGTTCTACAGTGAATTCAAAAACGTGCTTTGGGTAGCACATTTTTATTTTGACATGAAATTTACATTACTCCTGAAAAACGTATGAATAAACAGAATGCAAAATGATCTCTGGCATGCTCTAAACGTTCAAATTTTGTAATTAATGTCTCATTACAGAAAATAAAATAAAATAAATATAATAAACAAATCAAGTTGGAATACACATAAATCAATTTTGGGTGTTATTTTTGACTCCAAATTAAAATTCGACAAGCATATTGAATCGACAACAAACAAAGCCTACAAAATTCTCGTTCGCCGGTGCACCTGGTATGAATTCAAACCACCAGTCAAAAACGGGGGCCATCTCAATGCCATCTCTATAGTTGGCACGCCTGACTCTTTCATTTTTTCACTTCGATTAGTCTTTTTTTCACTTCAAACAATAGATAGTTTTTATTATTTTCAGAAAAACAAAGTTTTTAAATTTAATAAGAATGTTATTCATTTTTTTTAAATATATTTATTAAAATAAATAATATTAAGAATAAATA
>NW_022600080.1:0-3701 GCF_009176505.1 Sitodiplosis mosellana | reverse complement strand
TAACATGCTTATTACATATAACGATTTTTATAAGAAATTTGTTCCTATTAAACCGCCATATGCAACTGATGCATGTGATACTAATGTTATTCCAATTTGTGATACTTATCTAATTGATTTCAATGTTAGTACTGATACTGTTAAACAGAGGGTAACTGAATTTTTTAAAAGAAGTAGAGTGTGGAGAAAATAAAAAAGATATTGTAAATATATTAATATGATATTTAGAACAAATAAACCACCTTTGGCGAAGAAACGCTGTATGGTGCAGAATAATACACACCACTTTGTGTTTGTTAAGGGTTAGTTGGTTTTGTTGAATAAAAAAATTTCGGGTACAAAACAACTGATATCAAATAAAAAAACTTCTTTCGAAGTAATCCCTCGTGACGAAAGCGAACACAAAACAGCTGATATCAATTTTAAAAAATCATTTGGAAGCAATTCGGATTTGCTTTTTTTGCATTCTTTCAACTAATTTTTGAATCGCTCCGTAATGATTTTTTTAAAATTGATATCAGCTGTTTTGTTTTCGCTCTCGTCACGAGGGATTACTTCGAAAGAAGTTTTTTTATTTGATTTTACTGTACAAGAATACTTACGTTTTGTAATTGTATGTAGAGTTCAGCCAAAAATAGTGTTGTGTTTCGTACTTTGTGTGTTTCGTTGTCATTCATGTATTGAATTAATTCTGTGTCATTGTACTGCAACTTAAAACAAAGCAAGCGTCGGAAAAGACTATCCGACGTGGGATCTACACTGTCCAATAATCTACATAATCTCGCCCCAGTATATCGAAAATTTTGCTCATCTATTGACTATAAAATAATAAAGATTTGATTATTATTGTGGCTTCGATGATAAAGTCATTATATTTATTATATACAGGGTGATTCATAATTCCATGCTAATCTCTCTACGACAGATTCCTTGGCTCATAAGGAGTAAAAATGTATATGGACACTTTTCCGAATTCGGCCTTTATACCGATTTGGCCGCCGGCGCATTTTTGGCCGCGCCGCCGTGCTTCTACGCCAAAGGCCATTGTGAGCCCATTTCTGAACATAAATTCATGATTTTTTGCTCATTGGAAAGATATTGAAGCCCACTAGATCCTCCAATCCAAAAAGGTCGAAAATGTCTGACTAAGGGGTTAAAATTAACCCATACCGGAAAGTATGGAAAAATGGTGAAACGACACTTCTTGACAGTTCTCATATAAATGAGCCCAGAAGCGCCAACTGGTGCAAGAACATGTAATAGAACCGTTGTATACCAATAGTATTCAGACGCTTACACGTTGGGTATACTGTTATTGACTGTTTTGAATAGTAGTTCTTTCACATAAAAACATAAAAATCTGCTCGCATTACACTGATATCTCTCTTATTCCATTGATATTTTTTCCAAAAGAGAAAAAAAAATATTTCAAGCCTCAATTGCACAGCATATCACCAACCAATGAACAAACCAAAACAAACACAAACCACACAATAAAATACCACGTTTGTATAAATATAGCAATCACTTGAAGAGAAAAACTCAAAAAAACATGTTTCAATAAAAAACAATATTCTAATATTTTAGAAAATATAAAATTAAATGAAATTTTTGTGTTTTCACGTGTTTTCATCAACATGAATAACTGCGACAAATGTCACTTCATGTTGTCATTGAAACAATCGGAACGTGGAACGTCAACAAATGAACTGACATTTGTTCGTAATTCTTAAGTTACTTAAGTGTTGACAAAAACACGCAAAAACACGAGAAAAATGTTTGATTTTACGTTTTAAAATAACAAGATTAAATTCTTGCATTGAAAAAAAAAAATATTCGCGCTTTTTAATAAAAATAAACTCAAAATATTTCTTGAGAACAGAAAACCGCTCAATAAGCAATTGACACATGTATATATTTGTATACAAGTCTTTGAATTTGACGTACGTTGTGCTTGTAGTACTTGTTCTTGCACCAGTTGGCGTTGACGTAAGAAGGCATAGCGTCGTGGTGAAAATAGTGAATTATTTCAAAATAATGCGTTATTAAGGTATCGTTTTTTCATCATAAATTGAAAGATCGTAAAATTTCAGGCCGGTATGCCCATTTTCAGAAACCGATTTTGCCGTTAACCCAAGAAAACTGCGACCCAAAGGTGTCATTAGTACCCATTTTTCGAAGGTTCCCAAATGCCGGAGCATAACTCAGAAGCTATGGATGATATCGATTCGCTATCTTCAGGAAAGTTGTAGAGAGCGACAAAAGCAACAAGTATGGCTGATGTGTTGAATCGAAAAATACCGTTACTTTAGTAAAAATTACTAAATTAAAAATTTTGATTTCGAGCGCCATCTACAGGTGAAATTCATAAAGTAAACAAATCAAAGTTGTTGCTTTTGACGCCCTCTACAATTTCCTTATAGATAGTAAACCGATATCTCCCATAGTTTCTGAGTTATGCCCCGGTATTTGGGAACCTTCGAAAAATGGGTACTAATGATACCTTTGGGTCGCAGTTTTCTTGGGTTAACGGCAAAATCGGTTTCTGAAAATGGGCATACCGGCCTGAAATTTTACGATCTTTCAATCTATGATGAAAAAACGATACCTTAATAACGCATTATTTTGAAATAATTCACTATTTTCACCATTTTTCCATACTTTCCGGTATGGGTTAATTTTAACCCCTTAGTCAGACATTTTCACCCTTTTTGGATTGGAGGATCTAGTGGGCTTCAATATCTTTCCAATGAGCCAAAAATCATGCATTTATGTTCAGAAATGGGCTCACAATGGCTTTTGGCGTAGAAGCACGGCGGCGCGGCCAAAAATGCGCCGGCGGCCAAATCTTTGGTATAGAGGCCGAATTCGGAAAAGTGTCCATATACATTTTTACTCCTCATGGACCAAGGAATCTGTCGTAGAGAGATTAGCATGGAATTATGAATCACCCTGTATAATATTTAAGTCGTTATTATTTTTCTACTTTGTAATGTTGACTTACATGATTGAAAAACAGTTCGATTGCGTTGCTCACTACATGTTGATTGTCAGCATGATCAATGTATAGAGTTGTTAGTTCTTTCTGATAATTTTCAAACTGTCCTGGGTCATTCATCAATTTTTCTATAGTATCAATCAAAAATTGTAGTGCATTCATTGCAGCATCGGTCTGAAAATTAATCAAGAGTTCAAAAGTTTATGATACATTTATATTTTCATCATAGTAAAAATTTCGACAGCCTAACTTGAAGCGTTGTGGCCAAGTTTTGGCAGATGACAATTTAATTGAATGTCCGAGAATGAAAACGCAACTTCTATTCACAACACATATATAGGTCGATGTCGTTGGCCCCACCCCAATTTGGTGCTGGGTCGTCCTATATACCAAAATTTAGTGCTGTCGATTGGTACCTAGCATGATTTTAGTGCTGCCCTCTATGCGAAAATTTTTGATTTTGAAAAAAAAATTGATTTTGAAAACATTGACCATGTCGTTTTGGCCAGTTTGTATGGGATTGTCTCGAAAGCTTGACATTATCGATTTCTCGTATACCCTACAATTTAGTGCTATTTTAGTGCTGCCAAACGACACCCCCCACGATTTTGGTGCTGCCCCCTGGACGGGTATTTTTGAATTTTTTCGAAAATTTAATGTCATTTTTTTTCACTTTGTATGAAAACCACCCTAACGCTTGACT
>NW_022600079.1:0-2013 GCF_009176505.1 Sitodiplosis mosellana | reverse complement strand
CCGAGCCTTAAATATACTGCGTGCTAGGGTTTGCAATCACGAAGCCTTGGTCATGCACAATGGCGATCTCGCCATCTGGTTTTCATGAGAATTTAATTTCAAAACAAATATTTATTTGGCTATAAACAGTGTGTGTGAAAGAACAACGCAACTGGGACCAGAAATATTTTCATGTCACTTTTACACTATAAATGAGATACTGATACATTGACATTCGCTGTCAAAGTAACTTTGTAATGCGTCATTCACATTAATGCTTCGGCTGTTTGTGGTGAAAAGTGGGGAGACTGGAAACACCATACAATTTATAAGCATTACGTATTTGATATTTGGGATCTGCAGAGCCTGACCTTCGTCCATGATTTGATATTCAAAAAAATATTTTGAAACAAAAAAAAACGTGTGCACTGTGCGTGTGCACTGTTCACACTTGTGTGTATATTCTCAACATTTAATTTTCAAATGCGGGATTTAAGAATTTTTCACGTTAAACAGTGAGTCAAATAAGGCAAAAGTTGTGGGAAATGGTCCGAAAAATCTAAATCAGTAATAAAAATTAAGCACTTTTGACCATTTTTGGGTTCAAATAGGCAAGAATATCAGTTTACGGAAACCCTCAGTATTTCACTTTCACATTATGGTGAATTTTTTTGGGAAATCTCGTTTTTTGACAGTCTGCCCATCCAAAACCCCTAGCCAGCTTCAAATCAAGCGCCGAAAGCCATATCTGTGGCTTGCGTATGGTAATTTCAGGTCAGCACAAGATTTAGATAGGTAAATGAGTTTTTTATGAAACCATGAAAGTAAAATCCCAATAGAAATCCCATTTGTGATATTCCAAACGTCATGAAACTTTCTGTGAAACACTTGTGTGTTTTTTCATGAAATTTTGAAGTCATTGAATATTGTCACCCATTTAATTCGATGAAGTTGATACACCAAATGTCACTATAGTTGATTGTTGACATATTCCAACCAACCATATCTATTTATATGTGTGTATACATGTAATTTTAACGGTGGAATCAGTTGCATCGTTCTTTTTGAATTTTGAAATAAATTCAAAAGATTTCTGTTGTTGTATTTGGATTTTTTTCGGAGCTTAATTTGAAACGAAATCACAAGCTGAATCCCATTGAGCCGATTATTCATGAGTACTGTAACAGCTGTATATGTTTGGATGTATTTCTCTCATTGAATCATTCAGAAATCCAACAGTTGCTTTCATTTTGTTCACTTTTGCCAAAATCGCAGCGACTGTTGATGTGGTTGAACCTTTGTTGCTAACTGAATCAATGTGCAAAGGTTGTGTTTCGTTTTGTTGTTGTTGTTGTTGTTGTTTGTCAGAACCTAAATTGTGTGTCAAAAACCATGGTTCGTCGTTTGCATTGCGATTCGATGGACCAGATTGTTCGTCAACTCGTTGGCTCATTTGGTCGAATTGTTCTATTTCGCTGGTGGAAAATGGAGAGACGAATTTAACGAAAGCCTCAATACTTGCGGTGGTGGTAACAGCAACAACAGAATCTTCTCCTTCGTTTTCATCGTCTCTGTTTGTGCTGTTGTCGGGCGGAGTGTCTATAAACAAAAACATAGTACCGTTATAATGAGCGTCTGCCATACAGCTGCATGATACAAACAGGAATGGGCCTGTTTTTTACATTTTGTTGAATTCGAGTGCTGTAACTCACAGAGTAAGACTAGCACACTCACTTATTACAAACTACTCAAGTTTCACTTGCTATTTTAATGGCTTATTCTGAGAATGGCATTGATTTAGTCTGTTTTATGTTTAATCATCATTTGAATGCGGCCACTCTCAGAGTAAGGCACACACACACATATATTCGCTTCTTACAAAACTATTCATGTTTCAACATTTGGAAATAACATTGATTTGGTATGGTTTTTTTATTTGCTATTTTGTGAGAGAGAGGCACTTTTTTTCTTATGCCCGTTGTAAGTAGTTCGGATTTAATTAAATCCAAAGATTTAATTTTCAACTTTGCGAAA
>NW_022600078.1:0-7956 GCF_009176505.1 Sitodiplosis mosellana | reverse complement strand
GCGCAAAAATAACTACACGCAAAAACTTGCAGACTCGATTTTAACGATAGAGGTATGGTTCCTTGGGCAAATTTTCTTGGAATGACCCATAGAACACAGAAATCATAGGTATTTGGTCGAAAAAAAAATCGACCCGCCCTAATATATATATATTTAATATTTACAAGATATATAAATATATATTATTTACTTACTCCAGAACATTTTGCTTCTCAAACTTTGGTTTAATGGTATGAAATTGTGTGCTAAGTTAGCAAAAACCGTGTACAGAAAACAGACGCAAACACAGCTGTCAAGTTACAATCTGTCATCGCGCTCAAAAACATCGCATTTTACACAAAGCCTACACACAAGCACGACAAACTGGAGAATATTTGTTCCTGTACGGAATAAACATTGCACACTATATATTGGAGTAAACATGTATGCGTTCACTCTAATTCAGGGCGATTGTCAAACTTACTAACACATGCGCAAGCTTGCTAGTGACTCAATAGTGGAGAAATATCAAAAAGTTTATTCTAGTATGTTGCAAATCAGCGTTGTATATATTCCCCAGTTTGTCGTGCGTGTGTGTACATTAGTGGAGAATTTGAACGTAAACAAGTTATATTCACATTTATTGACACTTGCTATTGCTAAAACTGAGTTTATTTGGGAAATTCAAACGAAAATATCACAGTTTTTGTACGATTTTGATAATTCGAGAAATTTTACATCATTTGTGTGAACAATCACCACAATAGTGAACCAGCTGAAGCGGAAACGTAACCACGATGAGCATCAGATTATTTCTGGTAATAATAAAGAATCACTGGCGTAAAATTGATAGCGGTGTTTTTTTCGACTTATCCTATTTTGTTAAAGTGTATGTTTCACTCGTATTTTAATTGCTATGATTTGATTTAGGGCCTCCTTGCTCCAAAGCGCAACCAAAAGCGGAAGAAAAATGCCAGTGGAAAAAAGAAGAAGAATCGACAAACGTTTTTTTTTATGACAAAACCTGGATCATTGTTACGAGTTCGGAGAAAAAAACATCTAACCAAATCAAAACGAATCCCTCGCACGTCTCAAGAAGGAAATTTGACATGTCCGATTTGCAACTTAATCTTCAAATCCAACAGAAAGGCCAACTTGCGTCGACATCTACTGCTTCACAATCAATTTGTGCTGAAATTTCAATGTACGGCGTGCACATTGTTGTATTCAACAGAATTCAACTTCGAAAAACACATTCCGCGCAAACATAGCGGCACAGATGCCACCGATATCAAGTGCGTCCCTACCTTCGTGAGTGCTCCAAAACGACCTTTCTATCCACTTGATTGCGGATACCAACGATTTGGCTTAATATAGAATAAATAAATCAGTGTAATTGTCTTCTTTCTTCAACTGTGTAAAAAACTACTACTACTGCTGTAAAAAATTGCAAAAAATATAGAAGAATAGCAAAATATTTCATCTTCACATTCTTTTTTCTTATCAAATAATGACTCATAGAACCAAAACACATCAATTCGGCTTTCTGCCTAATAAGTTCTACAAAATTTAATTTTTTAAGACTGTTACAACGATTTTGCACCTTTGAATTTGTCCACTCAAAAGGATGTCTTCAGTAAGATTGAAATTGACATATACTATGCATAATACAATAGAGTATGGATACAATATGCACACACAATGCGTGTGGTATGCATAAATTGCAAGGTTTTAAGTATGTGATGTCACCATCACCATGCAAGTTGTAATGGTGATACACTATACTAAAGACATTATAATCTATGCATGGTGTATGCGTAACATTATGCCTGGCGCTATGCATAGAAATTTTGAAAAATGTTCATTGGGTATGACATTTGATTTCTTCGTCATATAACCGAAGAATTTATATTTTCACAATTGAATTTTAAATACATTTATTGATGAAAACCTAGGTGATGTTTTCAATAGTGTTGTGTTTATCTGTGTTTAACTTTTTTGTGTATTTTCCTTGCGCTATTTTGAATAATAAATGATATTAAATCAATGAAAATTAGAAAATCACTGCGTTTTCGAAAATGGAAATTAAGATAGCAAAATGATAACATGTTAAAAAATACAATTTCGCAATGAATTAATGGATTTGAATTTTTTTCAACAGTTCTATGACTCCATTTTCTATCCATTCAATGTGGCGGATTACTAGTCATTGTTACTGGTTGTTTGTCAACAAACTGATTGATGTTTCCATCTAATTTTCGCATAAGTTTTGGTAGAACCGTCTTTGACTCTCCGATGTAATTCCCAGACCAGCATTTATTTCACGCCAAGTCTTTATCTTCCGCAAATAGCTTTGAGCTCTTGCTGCCTTGTATGTTCTCATGAATCTTTGCTTGAATTCTACTGGAGATTCTGTCGTTGAAAATGGTTTCAATTCTTGCATGAAATCTGGCTGATCCGTAACTGTCATCTCCTTTGGTGTGGCTGTTGCCACTAACACGATGTTACAAAATTGTTCACAAGTTTTCACGTCGTCAAATTGAATGGCCCATTGCTCCTCTTCTGCAGACCGATACTTTGATAAGTCTCGTCCGATCCACATCAATACACGCTGAGATATTTGCAACTCGTCAATATTGGTATCTTCTCCAATAACTCCATTATAACTGATCATCGAACCGTTTTCGCTATGCAACAACAACTGAATCGTGTTTGAATTATCCTCGATTGCAAAAATTTTCATGTTACCAACAGCGTATTCCGTCCACAGTTTCGTTTGTGGTATCAAATGATACATTTTAGCATGATGATCGAACAAAACCGGTTTATTGCCGTTGCTGCTCACTTTAAACACACTGTCACTGTCTGATGGTTCGAACTGGAACGGGACAAGTGTGTTTGATTGATCGATGTTGGCAGGGGATTTCACTGCAGAAAAAATGATTTCGAAAGTGCCATTAGTATAAAGACATAAAATAATAAACAATCTTTGACATACACTTTGTATTTGTCTGCGTGAAGGCAAATCCCTCTCCTTGCACTTTCGATGTATAGCAGCATGGACATACTATATCCTCGTGACTATTTTCCACACAGCAACTTGTACATGTCCATTTTTTTGCTTCACATTCGTTGCTGAGCTCAGGCAATGAATGAGTCCCCTTGAATTCGCCACACGAACAGCATTCGTCACCTGTGTTGGATACCTTATACAGATGGCAAAACCATGCTTCTTTCGTTGGACTTTTATTTTTCGGTGAAGTTATTGGAACTTCCTGATAGATTCAATACATCACTTTCCAACTTTCCGTCATCGTAGTCAAAACGAACCACTAAATTACAAAAAAAGCGATTCAACAAATTAGAGTAGTTAGTTTTCAAGACATTAACCGTTATCTACGAAATATGCACAATTTTGCAAAATACTTACCATTTTTGTCGTTCCGGTTAATCATTTTTTTTCGTACTTCCTGCCAAGTTTTGAAGAATTTGTCCTGAATTCTCGTTGTTTTAAACCGAACGGTATAATCCAAGGGGCAAATCACTCTAAAGTAATTCATAATAGTAAAGTAATACCTCGCGTTTCAAAAGTAATACTACGCATTTGAAAAGTAATACCATTCAAAAGTAATACCTGTCAAAATGCTGGTAGTCAATGCGTATACATATTTCGAAAGGCAAACGTTTCCATTCGCTTGTCGTCAGACTGATTCGACTTTATATTATTATATTAAAAATCTCTTGAAAAAGTTTCAAAATGGAAATTGAAAGTGGAAACGATCTTGTTTGGTAAGTGTTATTTGTGACAAACAAACAGTTGGACAAAACTTATTTCGAAAAAATTAAAAACTAAAAACAAATTGTCTAGGGCTCGTATGAAATACTGTCCATTCTGGCCAGCACGTGTTGTCAAAACTCCGCCGACAATGGGCCGTACACCCCGCAATAAAAAGTGCGTCTTTTTTTTCGGTACAAAGCAATTGTAAGTATAAACAAGAAATGATAATAATAATAGAAATGTTTCATATAACTAGAAACAGAAATTCAATAATATAGAACTATTTTTATTTCAATTAATTTAGCGGTTTCGTTGATTCAGACAAGATATTTGGCTATTCAGAACATCGAGCAAAATATGTTTCGAAGGGAAAAGGTGTTGGTTTTGTCGACGCTGTTCACAAAATTGACGAGTACATATTGGACCCCGTGGTGCGTATAGTCTTTGAAATTGGAATCAAAATATTCGTTTTTTTAACATTATTTCATTCATTATAATATTGATTTTTACTTTTTCAAAAATTCAGAAATACAAATCGAACGCATGTGTGTTAATAGATCAGGTTGTCATCAAGACCGAACGCGATGTAGAAAATACGCTGGGAATTAAGTGTGAAGCAAATGCTCGATCTGATTCTCGTTCAATGGTGAACCCAAAACCATCTTCAGTGGCAAATACAGCTTCTTGGGCTCAGGAAAGACAATCTTTGATCGATAAAATTATTTCGTTGACATCGGAAAATCAAAAATCCACATTTGAATTGAAGCAAACACAGGATAAATTGGCAGTGTTGAATTCAGCCAAACAAGAGCTTCAAACCAAATTGAATCAAAGTAATGAGGCCCACATGAAGAAAGTGGACAAGTTGAATTCTGAACTATCGGAGACGAATGCTGTACTTGCAAAACTACGCAGCGATAATCGAGACAAAATATTGGAATTGACACGTGAAAAAGATTTGGCCCAAGCACGACTCAAACAAGTACAAAATGGAATTGCACGCCAGCAAATTGCTGTTGAATCAAGCGCCAAGGACAATGATGATGGTTTTTGTGAAGTGGAGAAACTACTTGCCGATAAAATGGTTCAAAAGCGTATTTATCTCGTTCGATGGAAAAGATATGGTTCGTCAGACGACTCATGGGTGGAAGAAGCCAATCTCAATTGCCCAAGCATTTTGAAAAAATATAAACAGCTTAAGCGTAAATGATCTTGTTAAATTAAGTGGAAGCCCCAAAACTATGATTTTTTTCTTGAAAAATATCCCTTTTTAATTTAATTCCTTCATTTTGTCATTTGGAAAAAATGTACCACAAGAGAACCTAATAAAATAAGCTTCAATTTCTACCAAGATATCTATTGACTTTGAGAACAAACCGCTACCAATACGGCTACTGCTCAGTTGTCAAATGTAATGCTGTGTAGTGTGTAGTCATTTAAACGAAACGTCAAATGTCAACACATTTCAAAATTGAACGGAAAATTGCGTTTTCCATTATTCTTATTCGAAAAACATGAACGATCAAGCATATTTCTGGAAAAAACTTGAAGAGGATTTGTCATATTCGGTGCCAAATTTCATTAAAAATGGGTTTAGGTAAGATCTCAAATTAAATTCGAAACCAAAATTGTGTAAGCAAATGTTATAACTTTCAGCATGTGTGGTTTCGGACATCCTCTTAGTTTCAAAAAAGTCACCGATGCAAACATTGCGACCGTCCAAAAATTCATCAGAGAGAAAACCATGAGCATCCTAGAGAAAAGGTTATGTGAAAGCATTGACGAAGAATGTGATGTAGTTATCGATGAAGAGGATTTAATTCATCATTTTGGAGATTTATATGCATGGGACCCAGCGTCGTTTGAATTTCAAGCTGGTGATATTGTACTCATTGAGGAGCTGGTCGATCATGTAAAACGAATTGTTGACGGCAATGGAATAAACACAGGTCTTGGTTTTTTTCAAAACCCTAAACCTAGTCGAAAACGAGCAGCTTTCCCGCCATCCAAATGTACGACAGCCAAAAAGAACCCGAAACTGTCCGAACCACTTGTAAAGCCGATGGAAGAAGATAGACTGAAATCCGAGTTGATTCAAAAAATCTCCATCTGTTTTGAGCCGTATATGACTGATGTGCATGCAATCGATGAAACCATAAGTTTGAATGAATGCGTAGTGGTGTTACAAACTGAAGACGGATCGAAGATTTATGGTGATATTTCTTGCATAATCTGCAGAGCAGATAATCGTAAAAATCAAAAACCGAAACGTGTGTTTTATAACACGAAAGGGAAAATTAAAGGCTGTTGGGTGCTATCAAACATTAGGAAACATTTGCGAACTGTGCACACATCTATCGCTCAAATCGATGAAGACGACAAACTTGATTTGCAACACGGCACACACGGTTCTGATAGGGTTATTACAAAAGGTAAAGGTTCTGATACCTCCAATTCAATCGATTCACATGAAGAGCATTACATTGTAGAGACAGATGCGAACGAAAATTTAAGTTTAATTTTGGTGGACGATAGTGATCTAAAAAGGAGAGAAAATATGGATGAAGACAATCAGGAGATTTTGTACACACAATTATCGACACAAATCACCAACGTTATGGCAGCGGCACTGAAACATGATGATCCGCGTGAGCAAATGAACTATGTTTTTTCTAAGGCACCTCGAAAAATTACAGTGGCGAATATTCCCGGTGATGGAAGCTGCATGTTTGCTGCACTTGCACATCAGCTATGGATGCACAAAATCGGTAGTAAGAATCACAAGAAAGCTACTAAACAGTTGAGAGCCGAAGTAGTGGATCATATATTGAAGCCTGAAAACTTTAGCTTGTATGAACACCAATTGCGCGATCGTGTTTACGAAAAGAACGGGAAAAATGTCACTGATATAGAAACAGAATGTAAATTTTTCGTTCGACACATTCTTTCAAACAGCAAAACGTGGGGCGGCACAGAAACGTTGTTGGCTGTCTCGATTTTGTACTCGACTAACGTTTTCGTTTTCACCGAGAATGGATTATGCTCGAAAGTGAAAAAGGCTGACCACAACCACAATCGTTCAGTTGCCGTTGCATTTCGAATTGGATTGAATGAAGAAGGAGATGAAGTTCATAATCATTATGATAGTGTGTGTGAGATTAATTCAGACGACTTGTACATTGTGACTGGAAAATGCTGTAGAAAAAATTAAGAAAAGGTCCGATATAATAAGTCAGAAAAGGTTCAATGTATATGTTTTTGCTTTGGATTTTATATCTCTTATAATAAGATACGTTTGCTCTGTTTTAACTTGTTTGTTGACTTAACCCATTTTGGCCCGCTGGTCGTTTTTCCGACCAGTGAAACGACCGTTGCTTCCCAGACTGATATCTCAGTTCCTAGGTGGTAAATTTGGTTACTTTTTTTTTTAAATTGAAGTTTGAAAGACGAACTATCCATTGGGAGTCAAAATAAAATGGAAAAAAAAAATCCACGTTTTTCAAATCGAGCTACGAAAAAATGATGTTTTTTGGACCTTTTTTCACTCAGTAGATAAGAAAATTTGGAAAATAAAAAATGCAAAAGTAATGATGCAGATCTTTCATAAAAAGACCATATTTTTAGATACAATTCCTCTTCCGATATTTACTTCGTGATTTGTGTGCAGTACACGTGCGTAAAAATGGGTGGTCGGAAATCCGACCATTGGTCCTATATGTGATCCAAAGAGGAAGAAATCAATTTTTTTAGATACTTTTTAAAACATTGATATTTGATATGACAATCATTTGTTTAGTCATAAAACGATAAAAAATAAATAGAAATGTCTATTCTAACTTAATATTAAGTGAAAAATGAATTCATCATAAATTATTCCATTCATTTGTGGGCCTCGTAGAGTGTGAAACACTTTGCGTGTAGGTGAATGTTGCAACGTTTGCAAATCTGGTTTGTGTGTTTGTGGCAGTGCTTGCATCGACGACTTTTTCCATCTGGTGACCGTTCAATGAGATGACTTTTGACTGCGTCATTTACCAGTCCATCAGGTTCATAATCAGGACCGTCAATGTCATCATTCTCCATATCGACCTCGTCGTCACTGGCAAACTCTTTCTCGAAGGAAGTGATCAAGTGCTTGGTGATTTTGGAACGGAATTCGAGTTGTGATAACGGTTTGAACGGGTTGGCACTATTTTTAG
>NW_022600077.1:0-4243 GCF_009176505.1 Sitodiplosis mosellana | reverse complement strand
GAATGTAACGCAAAGGTATGAGTCATGTCGTTTGATCATTCAGATTCTAATTTACATCATGTAAGCGACGGATGATCTGTGGTCAACTTTGGATCGACTTTGAAACGGAATGTGTTTTGTGCGTGCAGCGCTGATGTGAAAATTTTTAAATTTCAACAGCCACGTGGAGTTCTGAATTTGGGCTGCGACACTTACGGCCGCCAGTCAAATATCACTTACAGCCGCACGGCCCAAAGTGACTTATGAGAAAAACACTTATAGCCGCTGTTAAAAATACCTTACGGCCGCTGCAGCTATAAGTACATTTCACAAAAATCACTTTGGGCCGCAATGAAAATGCACTTACAGCCGCGCGGCTCAAACGTTAAATTCAAGCTATTTTACACAATTTAAGGTCGTACACGGTATTACACCGTACTGTAGACTAGTATGTTCGGATGAAGAAGTCGATACTGAGTGAAAGAATGGTGCGATCAACAAAGGTGGGGAGCTCCACAGGACCGAACGAGCGCGCATTATTATTGAATGCAAGTGAATATGGCTTTAAGTGAATCCAAGAAAACTAATGAAATAAACAAGTGGAAATGATGTAATGATAAATTTAGTATAGTTTAAAAGTAATAAAATCGAAGGAATAATATATGATTTCATTGTGTTGTCTTTTATTTTATTTTTATAAAAATATTCGAGACATTTTCATGTGCTGCCACTAATGAGCGGGAAAACAATGCATTAAATGTTACAGATTTTTAATGCATTTCAAATGTTCTTTCATCATCATTGTGCACGTTGTTCCAGGGGTAAATTTTTTATTTACCGCAGTTTTTAGTTTTGTTTATTGTTTCTAATTTCAATTAGTCTGATTAATAACAGATTTTACTCTTCGTTTCCTTCATGTACTTTCTTTTTTTTCCCTTGAACTTCTGGTATGATAACGTTTCTACCTAGGGGGAAAAATCATTTTTTTCATCTTTTATATCCGCACGCATCAAGTAATAACTTAGAAATTTAATGGTATGCATGTAAATCCGAAATATCCATGTATATTCAACAATATTCATCGTGAACGACAAATTAATATTACTGAATATACATAGATATGCCAAATTTACGTTTATACGTATGAAAAATAAAAATAATAGTGAATCAATCCTTCAACCGTAAATTTGATTGATTTTGGTAGATAACGGTGAATATTGGAACATTTTTGACATTACAGTCTAATGAATATTATTAAATATACATAGATATTTGAGATTGACGTGCATACTAGTAAATTTGTGCAGATTGTATCGTCAAAAAATGTTCCAATTTTCATCGTTATCCACCAAAAACCTTCAAAAGTGGTTCAAATTTTCGGTTGAAGGTTTGATTCACTATTATTTTTATTTTTTCAGAGTTATTTGCGTTCTGCAAAATCGCGTGAAGCCCCTAGGTTTCTACGAATATTTTATAGATAGATAAATGGCTATTAAAATCCCACCTGAAGATGTGAGTTGTAGTTTCATATATTTTTTGTATAAGAATGCTGGTTGAATATTCATTTTATGTAAATATATCAACTGTCAGGAATAAGAGGCATAACATACCGAAGAGTACGCAAAAGTGGCACTTGAACGCATTGCACAGAAAGACACTCTTCATACTGTTGCATTTTGATTTTTCTATCCGTGATTATGATAACAACATCGTTTCTCGTTTTGCATACGACTGTACACAAGTTTATGTTTCTTCGCTCTCCGTTCTTCGCTAAGATTTGCCTTTTATTCTCAACGGTTCATATTATTTAATTCTTAGAATTTTTTATAACATTCATTTCTTGAAATATCAAATTATTTATTCAAGAATTCGTTACTGACCGATGATGATTCTTCCCAGAATGGAAATATTCAGCGATCGGTTGCTCCCATACGCCGGGATCACACTGCTTCCGTTTCTTCCGAACGAAATAGCAACATATTTTCACCAGTTGTCATAGGTAAGTTTAGTTTTGGCCTACCTTTTATATTTCGTGTCATAATGTTGCAACTAACCATGACTATGAATAATCAATTTTGGACGTTTTGAATGGTTGCTGAATGCTGACTGATAAAAAGTAATTTCTTCGATAAAAGAAGACAATTGTAAATAACTTCAGTTGAATATAAGCCCAAAGTCTGCTATCCATATATTATATATAACAAAATCAAATGAATACATTTGGTTTTCATCATTCTCATCGCAGTCTCGATTTTGGCCATTTTAGCGGTGGCTATAATCGCTTGGTTTTCGATCTTGCCCGCCATGCCCATTAGGAATACAACTTATGATGTGAGTTGGTGTGTTGGATATTGTTTTTATTAAAATGATGATTCAATATACATTTTATATAATATATTTATAATTGAACAATTGCGGCAAACAAATTCGCGACAAACTAATTCCCTCAGAATATTTTAGTTTTAAAGTGCAACATGATTTTTTTTTCATATGGAGTTGTTGTTATAAACTCTATATAAAAAAAAATTCAAGTTGCACTTTGAAACTAAAATATTCCGAGGGAATTTGTTTGTCGCAATTGTTCAAATATATTAAGTGTCAGGAATAAAAGGCATACCTTATCGAAAAGTACGCAAACACACAGAATATAAAGCCAGGAATATCGATAGGTTTACCAGGAAATTTGACATTTCCATACACATTTTCACGGTATCACATCATATTTACCGGCGTAGTGATGAAGTGATACCGTGAAAATTTATATAGCATACTAGCGTCTGCTTCAAAATGGATCCTAATTTCAATGAAAATGAAATTGAACCAGATCAATAACAACCAATTGATAACGACACACAAAGTCAAAGTGATGATGAGCCTGATGCGCAGATCGGAACCGATGACGACACCGGAAGCTATAACAGTGACGTCTATAGTTATCATAGTGACGACATACGCACTGAAGACGGTGAAGACAGTGATGACTTTGACGACAGTGATGACGACGTCGAAGACGCAACGTTTTTCATCGATTTGGAACCTTGCTTCATTGAAATGGATTGTTACTGTTGACCAAACTGCGTTAAAAAAGTTTATTTGGATAAGTAAAAAATATATAGTAACTAGCGATTCCCGCACGCTTCGCTACGCGAAAGAAAAACAGAAAAAAACAAATTTTCTTAATATATTCTGGACGGATAATGAGTTAATGAATTAAATTAACAAATTGATGGCTGCAATGTACTGCTGTAAAACTTTATATCTCTCATTCCACAATGTCTCGAAATGTCTGAAAATGTTTTTCTTTCGATTTCTAAAAATACCATTGAATAATCCTATGTCACGCTTTTCATTCCCGTTCCCAGCCCTATCAAATGATATCCATGTCGACTATTCGTTTGCAAAAATGGTGGTAAGTCGTGTTAACTTGACCATCATGGTCCATAAGCATGATATCTGGAGGTAGGTTGACTGTGAATTGTGAAAACCTCTGTACATAGATTTATGCATGAATTTATACATCTCCTGTTTTGCTCATATTTCAAGATATTTATTTTGATATTTTCAGGAGACGAAGAAAAATTGAATGCAGTGCATTCAACATCTGTATAAAAAAAATGAAACCGAACGCCAACTCATTCAATGTCACAACCATTTTACACTCTACGTGGAATATACACGTTTTTTTCGGAAGCAATTTTTTTGCTTTTTGTTACAAAATGCTGTATCGTCTCGACACGAAGACGTGCACAATTTACCAGTTTTGTTCATTCCATCGAAATAAACCAAAAAGAAGAAGATGAAGAAAATTTAAATGATAATTCCGTTTTTATTGAATACAATTGAATATGGCTTTAAGTGAATCCAAGAAAACTAATGAAATAAACAAGTGGAAGTGATGTAATGATAAATTTAGTATAGTTTATTTATACAATTAGAAATAAAATCGAAGGAATAATACATGATTTCATTGTGTTGCCTTTTATTTTCTTTTTATAAAAATATTCGAGACATTTTCATGTGCTGCCACTTGAGCGGGAAAACAATGCATTAAATGTGACAGATTTTTAATGCATTTCAAATGTCCTTTCATCATCATTGTGCACGTTGTTCCACATGTGAATTTTTTATTTACCGCAGTTTTTAGTTTTGTTTATTGTTTCTAATTTCAATTAGTCTGATTAATAACAGATTTTCCAGTTCATTTCCTTCATGTACTGTGTTGAATATGAATAAAGTTGACAGTTCATAGTTGCACGTATGAAAC
>NW_022600076.1:0-3395 GCF_009176505.1 Sitodiplosis mosellana | reverse complement strand
TTCTTATTTAGGCGTCACCCGAACAAACTAATGATGCAGTTTTGTTTGGGTTTTGGCCCTTCATCATCGAGCATTCAAAGTGTCCAGGTGTGCAGAGATGTGTTGCACGGTGTAAGAGATAAGCAATATTTGTTGCAACAAAATCATAGCAAACCTCGAGTATTACAAATTTGCTTCAGACACTAATTTGTTATCTCTTATAACAGTCCAGATTTCATATGAAATTCATATGGGGCCCTGGAGTCCCCCAATAACAGTAATATGTTGCAAATATGAAGAACAGTCATAGTGTTAATAACGCTAACAACTTTTTATCAGGTTATTAACTATATTCAAATAATAACGTTACCGGATGAATCTTAATAATATCATTTTGAACTTATTAAGATCGAATCCTGATAATTTATCAACATTCAATTTTATAATCATCAAGTTCTGGAAGTGGGTTTTGGTGGATCCTCAGGATCGACCAGATCTGCTCCCAGTTCTGGAAGTGGATCTTCAGGATGGGCCAAGGGGGCAGTGTCAAACCGGATCTGGTACATCCTGAAGATCCACTTCCAGAACTGGGAGCAGTTCTGGTCGATCCTGAGGATCCACCAAAACCCACTTCCAGAACTTGATGATTATTAAGATTGAATGTTGATAAATTATCAGGATTCGATCTTGATAACTTCCAAACGATATTATTAAGATTCATCCGATAACGTTATTATTTGAATATATTTAATATCCTGATAATAAGTTGATAGCGTTATTAAGATTCCATCATAATAACGATATCGAACGATATTTTTAGCTTATTACGATATCTTGATAAAAAAAATCGTGAGCACAGCTATAGTCTTTTTGAGTGGTAAATCCACGCACAGGAGCGTCACTTCATTTTAACTTCGTCTAGAGGTTTTTCATCTGATATCACTAATTTTGTGAGGCATTTTTCTTTTCAAAAATACATTTTTACCAGAAGTATGTCTATTTTAAGGTCTTATTAATAGGAAATTGCAATTTTCTGGGAAACACATTCGAATTCTAATTTCACAAATTCTGGAGATCGCACTATCTAATTTCCACTACCATTGAAAAAGTCCCATTTTCCTCTAATTGCACATTATAAAATGCGGTAAAATATGATTAATATTCGAAATAAAAAATGGTTGAAGTGATTGTGGATTCTCATTATTTCATTGGAAAATATTAATTTCCAACAACCAAAGCTCTGGGAAATGTATTTTTTAAGTATCCCCCGAACAAAAGTTCAATTTCATACATTCAGATGCTAAAATGCCGATTTATGACCAAAATGACAACGAAATGGGTATTTGAGTGTTAGTAGACTCCCATTATTTTTACGAAAAAATAGCAGTATTTCACGTGTTTTCTGAACAAAAATTTCATTTTCAATGAAAATAGAGCAAGTTGAAAAGTTCACTTCAATCCGACCTATTTTTCGACCATGAAATAGCCTCAGATCGCATTTTAACCACTTTCAATCGATTGCTCGTCGAAAATTGAGTGGATATGGCTTTTCGGCAGCCTTTTATAGCCAGTAGATGCGTATTTTTGGCAGCATTTTCATAGTAGAATGCGACTCTCCGAACAAATTTCGTTCATCAATGCCGATGCCTAGAACTTCGATTACGAATTTTCCCGGATATATGGCATGTGCCATTTTGTTGGTATGGTAGCCGGCTTCAAACGCTCAGTTTTTGGTTAAAAATAATTGAGCGGATTTCTGAGAAATCGCGTTTGGTGTAAAATTTAAGGGGGTCGATTTTTCATAAAAATCGATTTTTTTTTCTTTTATATCACATGGATGTTGACATGTGTGTATGAAACTTTTTGAAGGTCTTATCAAATGATTACGAGCTGACCTTACCCGATGGGCGTCTGAATTGATCTAGTGTGCGGAATAAATACTTGAAAAAATCGTATACATGCAGGATGGCTACACACAGAAAAGAATCCCCGAAAATTTGAGGTTTTCGCCGTAAAATTTGACATTTATATATAAATTTCTATATTTATTTTACCGGCAACACTTGAATTTTCCGGGCGATGAAGTGTTGCCGGTAAAATGTATATAGAAATTTATATATAAATGTCAAATTTTACGGCGAACACCTAAAATTTCCGGGGATTCTTTTCTGTGCCATAGCAAGCTTTCCTGTAATTTATTTTTTTATTTTTATTTTTTTATTTACACCGCTAAAAACCGGCTGAATAATTTGATTTGCAGGAAAAGACTCCAAGAGTCATGAAAAACCTGATCTTTGGTTTTATACAATTTAGTTTGGTTTGATTTTTACCTGCATTGACAAAAGTAACTATATTCCTTTATTATAAATAACAGGTCAAGAATAATCACCAACTCAATGGATGGCTATATCACAGTCAATGTTACTTAATTTCAATTAATTAGTGTAAAAATCGCAGTTTTGCCTTATTAATGATATACATTTACCAAGGATGTAAAAAAATAATTTGTCAGTAATTTAAACTAAAAACTTGGCTGTGCTCTTTTCGTACTGATGAGATGAAGTTCGCGCGACTGGTTGAATTTTTGAATGGATCAGCCACTTTGTTTGCGTATTTGCACAATTGTAGAATTTGAGCTCTAATCTGTTTGTCCATCAGATTGTCCTTGATCTTTAGGTAGTTAGTGTGGCGCAAGGTACGAATCCTCTCACCTACTGCTATATCATTGCGTACAGTAGGACAGTTTGCGTATCCATTCACGATATCGTAAGAAAATACAATTGATGCATTTACTCTCCTTCTTTCTAATGATGTCATATTTAGGGCTTCGAGTCGCTTGTTGTATTCGGTGATATTATATCCGTTGGCCACTGACCGATACTCGCTTCTGGCAAACTGAGTAAATTTCCTCAAAACACTTTCGTTCTTGCCGATATGTACGGCATAAGTTGGTAGCCATACGACGTTACAGTACTCGAGACGTGTTTCGATGTGTACCGACACCAGCTTCAACCGGAATCTGTGGGGGTCTAAAAAGTTCCCGGACATACGGACAGACAAACGCTCATCCAAATCGATACTTTCATAGAAATCCATGGTCAAACTGCCAATGCCCATAACTTTTTCGTTTCTGGACCAATAGAGGCGCTTGAACCGGCGTTCGAAATTTTGCAACCACTATATTTTTGATTAGACCATACTTTAAGCATGGTGGATATGGTGTTTTCAACTAAGACCTTTCCAACGGCACCTAGCATGCCGGGGCTCAAATAGTGTCCAGAGAAAATATGTAATAGGCTTAGAATAATAATAATAATAATTATTATTATTATTATTATTCTGCACCATACAGCGTTTCTTCGCCAGAGGTGGTTTATTTGGTATAAATATTTAGGTAAATGTCACTGGCCCCCCCC
>NW_022600075.1:0-2755 GCF_009176505.1 Sitodiplosis mosellana | reverse complement strand
CCCCCCCCTAGTTACGCCACTGGACGTCACTTTAACGTCTGTAGATCCACCAAAAATATGTTTTTCAGCGTAATCACCATTTCTATCGTTTCTTTGATCCTTTATCTTGAAATTCTTGGTTATGGCCCGAAAAATAAATCGCTAATTTTTTTGAAAATATAAAGCAACCTCGAAAATCACTTCCAAAATTATGTAACGGTACTGACAACTTTGAACACTTATAACTCCGTAATCACAAGTGATAGACAATACTTTAAGCCATTGAATTATCAGTCTTGGGGAGTTCTATCATATGCAATAGAAAAACTATGAGTTTTAATTATTTTTTGAAGAGATATGAGAAAAATGTGCAAAAAAACGTGACGTTACTGACGATGGCCGTGACCATATGTATTTTCAAGGATTATGGAAATTTCCTTTGAAATTATAGTAGAACTTCGATTATCCGTCAGGCACAGGACCAGCGCATTGACGGATAATCGAAAAAGACGGATAATCGAGACTTTCATATCTATTGACTAGATCGAGAGGAGAGTAAGTTCATCTGACTTTGTTGTGAAAGAGAAGAGTAAGTTTCTTTCGACTCAAAAATGGTTAAAGGCGAGTATGTTCATTTTTGGCGGGTCCTCGCGGTTTTCCACGGTTTCCGCGGAACTGATAAGAGATAACAACGTGTCTTCGGCAAAGTTGTAGCACTCGAGGTCTTCTATAACATTGCTGAGGTCAGTTATCTCTTATCTCTTATCAGCTCCGCTAAAAGCGCGAAAAATGATAAGAAAAAAAAAGTTCTATATAAAATTTGCTTTTTTATGTGCGCGATTTGCGCGCAACTGATAAAAGATAAGAGATAGATGTCTTCAGCAATGTTAAAGAAAACCTCAAGTACTACAACTTTGCCGAAGACACCATGTTGTTATCTTTTATCAGTTTCGCGGAAACCGTGAAAAACCGCGGAGGCTAGACGGGATGCCAACATACTTCCTTTTAACGCAGATAGAATCAACAGAAATCATACTCTCCTCTTTCAAAATATATTAGAATTTTTTCACATACTCTCCTCTCGATCTAGTCAATAGATATAAATAAAACGAAATAATCAAAATTTCCATACTTCCTGTTTCTAATTAGTTTATGATGAAAAACAAGGTGATGTAAAAAATATATAATAGATATGAGAACAGATTTGGTGCATTGTCCAAAATATTGGACAATCTTGTATATACGAGAAGTGTACCGAAAACGCAAAGCCTCTGATTTCAAATCTTATTGTGCGAATGTACAAGGGGCACACAATTGATTTTGATTATGAAAGTTAGTTGGCAACTTAATTCGTATGTTCAAGTGAAATAAACTGAAAAATGAACTGAAAAAAAACTTTTCCACCTTGAAAAGGTGTGACGGTTAACGGAGGTGACGGATAATGGGAGGACGGATAATCGAGGTTCTACTGTATATGTCTTGTCATTAAAATGAAAATCGGCAGAAACGTGTGCTACTAATCGCATAAAAACATATATGTCAAAAAAAAATACAGTAATCTCAATCTCATCCATAGAAGTGTCAAAGTGAAATAGCAATGCATAGAATTTATTCGAAGAAATATCAATTATATTTTTAGAAGGAATTTTATATTCTGAAATGTTTTCGACTGCTTGTCCGTTCTTTTGGTTTGTTCTGAGAATTTTCTTGAAATAAAAGCAGTGAAAAATCGGCCAATTATAGTCGAAATTTCGACAATTTTGCATGGAAGGTACCCATAAATCGATTCCGATTGGCTCAAAACTTTCTGAGGTTTCATATTTTGGCGAAAAAATTAGATTTTGAAAGTTTCATTTTGATTGCATTGTCGAAAGTTTGGTTTCTGGTCCTCAATTTTCTCCAATGAAATTTCGACAAAAATTGAGGGCTACAAATCAAACTTGTGCAAATTCGATCAACATTAAACTTTCAAAATCTTATTTTTTTCTCCAAAAAATGTTACCTCAGAAAATTTTAATCCAATCGGAATCGATTTACGTACCTTCCATGCAAAATTGTCGAAAAATCGATAATTTTAGTCAAAATATCGAAAAAATTTGAGTTATCGTTAGACCTCCCATTGGATTTTCACGAAATATCCGGAATTTTTGTACGGAATTCGAAAAAATGTCCGGAGTTTGGGAGCAAAATATCCGGAAAAATCCGGATTTCTTCAAATATTGAAAAATAAGGATTAGAAAATATGCTAAATGCTGTACACTCTGTTGAATATGCCATAATATCGTGTTGTATGTGAACCACATCTAAATTTTGAACAAATGGAATAATAATAGAAAAAGATATCGACAACTTCTCATTTTCTAAATATCTTTTATAAAATTTTAAATGGAATTGTGTTTAAATGTAGAACATTCAATTACGTTTTCTCAAAATTTGAAAATATCCGGAAATCGCTAGAGAAAACCGGATCATGCCGAAATATCCGGAATTTCACGAAATTCCGGACGTTTCCGGACGCGATGGGAGGTCTAATGATGATCTAAACCAATTTTGCGAAAAAAGTTTTCGGGACCAATTCCTATACTTTCACTTGACACGATGTGTACGGAAAAGTAATATTCAAGTATGATTTCGAAATATCACGGAGGACGGTAGTCCGACAAGTGACGCTCCATACACTGTGCATTTCAAGCCAAATATCAAAAATGCCAGTTTTTGCGTCACGAGTATATACAGTCACTCACAAAATTGTCTGTACACCTCACGATTTTCATTC
>NW_022600074.1:0-11028 GCF_009176505.1 Sitodiplosis mosellana | reverse complement strand
AACACTTTTGAACTTCGTTCCCAGTAATACAGCGTTAAAGCGTCACTCAAAATGATATCAGTCATTTTGAGTGGTAAATCCACGCACGGAGCGTCACTCCATTTCAACCTCGTCTAGAGGTTTTACATCTGATATCACTACTTTTGTAAGGCTTTTTTTTGGAAAAATACATTTTTATCTAGAAGTATGTCTATTTTAAGGTCTTATTATCAGGAAATTGCAATTTTCTGGGTAACACATTGGCATTCTAATTTCACAAGTTCTGGAGATTGCACTATCTAATTTCCACTACCATTGAAAAAGTCCCAATTTCCTCTAATTGCACATTATAAAATGCGGTAAAATATGATTAAATTTCAAAATATCCATAAAAAATAGTGTTGGAACGATTTTGGATTCTCATTATTTCATTAAAAAATATTAGTTCCCAGCCACCAAAGCTCTGGAAAGTGCATTTTTTATGTATCCCCCGAGCAAAAGTTCAATTTCATACATTCAGATGCCAAAATGCCGATTTATGACCAAAATGACAACGAAATGGATATTCAAGTGTTCGTGGACTCCCATTATTTTCACGAGAAAATAGCAGTTTTCTAAGACCAAAACGAGATCAGAGGTCTATTTCACGTGTTTTCCGTACAAAAATGTCATTTTCAGTGAAAATAGAGCAAGTTGAAGAATTCACTTCAATCCGACCTATTTTTCGACCATTAAATGCCCTCAGATCGCATCGTGACCACTTTTAATCGATTGCTCGTCGAAAATTAAGCGGGTATGATCTTTCGTGAGCCTTTCTAGCCAGTCAATGCGTATTTTTGGCAGCAATTTCATCGTAGAATGCGACTCTTCGTACAAATTCCGTTCATTGATGAATTGCCTATGCCCAGAACTTCGAAATACGAATTTTCTCGGATATGTGGCATATGTCATTTTGTTGGTATGGTAGCCGGCTACAAACGCTCAGTTTTTGGTAAAAGATTGTCGGGCTGATTTTTGAGGAATCGCGTTTGGTGTGAAATTTAAGGGGGTCGTTTTTTCATAAAAATCGACTTTTTCGGCATGTATGTATGGAACTTTTTGAAGGTCTTCTCAAATAATTACGAGCTGAGTTTGCCCGATGGGTGTCTGAGTTGATCTAGTGTGCGTAATAAATACTTGAAAAAATCGTATACATGCAGGCTAGTGAAGCCATAGCCAGCTCTCCTGTAATGCAAATGTCAATCTGAGGACGGGTTTCGATGTGGCCCGACACCAGCTACAGCTTAGGCATATTGGCACCGGAATCTGTGGGGGTCTAAAAAGTTTCCGGACAGACGAACGAACGAACGAACGAACGGACGCACAAATCAATACTAAAAAATCAAGATCAAACTGCCAATGCCCATAACTTTTTCGTTTTTGGACCAATCGGGGCACTTAGACCGGCGTTGTAAAGGTGGCGAGGAGGAGCTTCTCTTGGACACCTCAGACCACCCCCTGGATACCCCCTCGTAAGATATGGGTATAGATTTGAAAATTTATCGAAATTTTCCAACCGCTATATTTTTGTCTAGACCACACTTTAGGCATGGGGGATATGGTGTTTCCAACTATTTGGGCCAAGACCTTTCGAACGGTACCTAACATGCCGGGGCCCAAATAGTGCCCTGAGAAAATAGCATATTTACTGTATATACTCGTGACGCAAAAACTGGCATTTTTGATATTTGGCTTGAAATGCACAGTTGTTGGAGCGTCACTTGTCGGACTATCGTCCTCCGTGATAACAACTATACAATATATTTAAAATCAAACTATCAAAATCAAACATGTTTTCCACTATATGATGGTTCTTATTTATTAATTTTATAAACTCAATTTTAATCGTATGCTTTATTTTTCAGGCAAAAAATGAAAAAATATCGAAAGAAACTCAGTTGCGTTATTCGTCTTCAGAAGAAAGCGACGAAAGTATTAAAAACAATAAAAAAGCAAACAAAATTGGTAAAAGTGAGCAGAAAAACAAAATTGTTCGAAATATTTTTCTGAATGTGTCAAAAGGTGATGGAGGGGCCAAAGGCAAAGGTCAAGTTATGATTATAGGTCATTCTGATGATATACAAAAATCAGTTACAAGCGCTACGCGGGACTGTTACGCAGTTGCGATTACAAATAACAGCAATAATAATAAACTTGTCACGGCGATTCCAATCGTATGCAAAATCGATCTCTCGAGACTTTCTCGAATTCCAGGCGATCGAAACAGTCGTTTAAATAACAATAATAAAAGTCCAAACAACGTTGATGTGCAATTCGTGGTAATATCCAATATATGTATACAACACGCACAAAGCAAGAGTACAACTTATGGGTAATGTGACCAGATCATTTTTTCGAAAATATAGTAGATTTTCCCCAAAATGAGAAAAAAAATATAGGAGAATATAGGAGCCCACAATTTTTTCATAGGAGAAACATAGGATCAATGAAAAATGTCAAAAATGTTTCAATATTTCCGATAATATATTAAATTCCTTGGTATCCAAGACAAGTGCTGTTTTTTTGCTCAGGATAAATTTTTGAAATTTTTCAAATTGGGCCGACAGGATTTTTGGTTATTATGGCTCGCTGGACTGCACCAAATTAGGCCATTTACCACCATTTATCCGGATCGATAGCCCCATAGGTAGGTCAAATTGGCTCTCTTATGTGGAAGATTTATACGAGGATAAATTTTCGAAATTTTCCAAATTGGGCCGATATGATTCTCGGTCGTTATGGCTCGGTAGATCGCACAAAATTAGAGCATTAGCCACCATTTATTCAAATCAATAGCCCCCAATAGGTACAGATTTACCGGCATTAAAATGTAATAGGTAGTAGCATTACGTTAACAAAAATTTCCCATAATGTTATTACAATTATTATTATTATTATTATTATTATTATTATTATTATTATTCTGCACCATACAGCGTTTCTTCGCCAGAGGTGGTTTATTTGGTAATAGCTATTACCGGTAATGCCAAATGACTGGCATTACAATTGTAACACATTATCGGTAATGCTAAATTTTGGCATTACAATTGTAATAGCTATTACTTGACCCGTTCGTTACAATATTAACATGTTACCTAACATTAACGGTAATGCCAGAAATCTAACATTATTAATGTGATTTTTTAGCATTATTAATGTGATTTTTTAGCATTATTAATGTGATTTTCTAACATTACACACGCAATGTAATGCCAAATGTAACATGTTACGTGGCATTACAGAATTTTTTTTTCTCAAGTGAAAAAAGCTTTTACAGAACGGGTCAAGTAATAGCTATTACAATTGTAACACATTACCGGTAATGCTAAATTTTGGCATTACAATTTTAAAAGCATTACTTTGGCTCTTCGTTACAATATTAATGTGTTACGGCAAAATGCAAATCTGTAACAATAGGTAGGATAAATTGGAACTCTTTTTCAAAAATTATCCGAAAATAAATCTTCCACATAAGAGTTCCAATTTAACCTAGGTATGGGGGCTATCGATCCGGAGCCATAACGACCAAAAATCCTTTCGGCCCAATTTGAAAAATGTCTAAAATTTGTCCTGAGTAAAAAACAGCCCTTGTCTTGGATATTATAATACTTAAATGTATGTCCAAGTGGATAATCCAAGACATTGCACAATACGAAACAAATGATAAATCAATTGTCATTATGCATAAGTTAGTATGAGTAAGAATTCGTACTCTCGCGAACTATCAAGAAATTAGCGAGAAATCGAATTCGCAGCAATTGTTTTTGAAATATTTCCTTTGAAACAAGTGCTACGGTGACACATTGTATGTAAACAGTAATTTTTGTATTCTGCCGAACCAGAAAAAATACCAAACAGCATTTGCAAAGCATCCGAGCGACATGAACCATACAAACGAAATTTCATACAAGCAGCGCCCGTGTACTTCGTAGTGGAAAAAATGAAGCTTGCTTGTCACCAATATTGATGTTCACGGACATCAAATTGTTTATGCGTTATTTCGCCCACTTTATGCACTAAAAATATTAAATTCCTTGATTGGTATCAAATTTCACATATGAATTCATCATAACATTAAATATAGGAGATCTGGTCAGTTAACATAGGTTCTTTTTCTATACCTGCTATGGGAAAAAAAGAAACATATGAAGTTGCAAGCAAAAGTAATACAACTCAACATTGAGCGGAAAAGACAGAGAAGATCATAAGTTGTACTCTTCGTTTATGGCACAAACTTTGTGCGTGCCGTTAGTTGCTACAATTTTTGTTTGAAATTGGTACTTCCCATGTTGATGAGATAACTTTTAATTTTTCTTAAATTTCAGGCTGAAAGACAGAGTACACAAAATGGTAGTAGATATCCAAATTGGGTGAGCTCACACGATAGTACAAGTAGTGGAAGCAGCGTTGATAATAGTGGAGACTCAGATGCAATTAATGAAGAGGAGCGAAATGGTGGAATAGCATATGATCATGGAAGACATTTGAAACAAAGAAAAGATAAAAAAATTACAAAAAATATGCCAGAAACAACTCAAAATAGTTCAAAGCATGGGTCGTCGTATAATTCAGTGGCATATGCAAAATATTGCGATTGCAACTCCGACAACAAGGACTCAACTATAACACGGAATATTGGTTCTTTCTCACGTTCACCAAAGTTAGATGAGAAGCATATGAAGATGAAACGTGAAAATTTGAAAACTGAATTTTCGAGCATCGAATGCAACACTACTAATCGAATAATGAAATCTCCCAAAGCTGTTATCGACGATAAAACGCTTGAAAAATTAAGTTACAATGGTGATGTGAAAAATACGAGTGCAAATATAAAAAGAGAATATGATAAAATTAAGATGGAAAATGGCAATGATGATGATATCAAATTATCGGGAGTGGAAGAGTTGACGACAAGCAATCGTAAAAAGAGAGCATCTAGTGCAAATAGTAGTCCATATAAAGATAAAAAAAGGAAAAAGATGGTCGATGATTTAATTGACCCAAATCTTTTGCCACCCACAAATCACGATAGAATAGACTCTGATATTTTGCCGCCACCACCCCAGAAACCTCTCATTACAAAAGTATATTATTCCTATTTTGAACGTACAAACGACGAAAGGGACGAAATAAGAGAAATGAAGTAAGCATCTAGTTATTCTACTGAATTAGTGCATTCTGATGATTTTTCCTTTGCCTTCCCAGAGATCATCATCGTTCGTTATCAGAAGCAAAGAGACTGAAACACGCAGCAGATGCCGAAACGGATCATTTGTCACAGGCTATTCTGTATTTGGAAGCAGCTGTATATTTCTTGCTGACCAGTGTTGCGATGGAGCGAGATGCAGTTACGGAAAAGGCAGCGTTTACCATGTACAAAGACACACTTAGTTTAATCAAGTATGTATATACCATGAACATTTGAACGTGTAAGAATAAAACGACGTTTGATTTTCTCACGTATTTTGATCCTGCGCAACGCCTGGTCCTGACCAGTCGTAGAACAATGAGAAACTAAATTTTGTCGTTACATTTACGGAAGTGACTGTATGCGAAAATATGGTGTTCTGCATTCCTCTTATAAAGATAATACATGTTCCGTTCTGACGCAAAAATGTTCTTCAATTACGCTTCAACGCGTGCGCATATCTTACGGCGTTTTTATTCTGATGCTTGGATTTATATTAGAAGTTGATATGAATGATTAACATTTTTCTCTCATTATCAGATACATTTCTTCTAAATTTCGAAGTCAGCAACAACATCTTTCACGTCAAGGGAGCATTCACAGTAAAGTGGCAATTCTAAGGTATGCAAATCGCAGTGGTTGAATTTTATATCTATGGCTGAGGGTGAGAGTGGAGTAGGGTAGGGAGGGGCTAACTCGTACACTTTTTGGTTTAGAGAGAAAAAGTCACTCATAACTTCATTGTATCCCCAAGTCTTATACACCATTTTAAAGCTTGAGGCTTCAGCTACAAAACGCTTGTGTTGATATATGAATTGGTGCAATAGTTTCGAAGTTATGACGGTGATTAGGTGGGCACCTCAAAATTGAAAATTCCAAAAATGGTGGGGCTAACTCGTACAGGGGGTGGGGCTAACTCGTACAGTGACAATTTTGCCTATAATAACTCGCAAACATACGTTTCAATCAACTTTAAAATGGAATATAATTATTTATTGATCTATTGCTGAGACTTTGGATTACAAATACGCTTAATGTTCTATAGAAAATGAAGTGATTTTAATGAGATTACGAAAATGAAAAAAAAAATTGAGATTTTGAAAATGAAAAAAAAAATTTGATTTTTTTTTGTTTGTTTTAATTGCTATCGCTGTCCTCGTCTAGCTCGGAGAAACAGTTGATGCATGTGAAGATGTTGTCGCTTGTTCGCACGCAATCAGTGTGGGCTTTGCGACGACATTCGATGCACACTTTGAACCGCTGACCTTTAAGCAATTTATCGCAACAAACGCAACAAGTGGTTTCCAAATCATCTTCATCTGAATCAGATGTGCGCTTACGCTTTGTTGATTTGCTTGGCCCTGCTTCAATTTTGTCCAAATTTGCTGGTAAGGTGAAACGCGTTGCTCTTGGTGCTATATAATTCAGCGGCTCTTCGCACTGATAATTTGTCGCGTCGGACAGAAAGGACGGCCAACTTCATCTTTTCTTTGTCTATTTCTTGTGTTTTTCGCTTATAGTTGCGAACCATTTTGCTGAAACAACACAATATAATGGTAAAAAATGCCTTGTAAGCAGTTCTGAATGTGTATGCAGTGGCTCAGAAACGTTTGTTTGTATGAAAACAAAAAATCAAGCTGTACGAGTTAGCCCCACTCAAAAGTGTACGAGTTAGCCCCGCTCCGCCATTTTGACTTCGAGCAACAGCACAATTTTTTTTTCACACTTTATTCACAAAATCACTAGTCTAATTGTATGTAGATCATCTTCCTCTTTAAAATGCACTTACCCGTTTGTTGATACACACAAAATTAAATGATACAACCCAAAAAATGTGAAGAAAAAAAATTTACTTTTGATGAAAAAAAACATACGTCTTCACTCAACGATTGCTACTACTATACTAACACTGTCAACATTGAGATCTGACACTAGCCAACCATGCAACTCGTTAAGGCGAGTTCACAGAGCCTACTCTCAGTTCGATACGACAAAGCAGTGCTGAGTTATGTCAAGTGTACGACTTAGCCCCGTGTACGAGTTAGCCCCTCCCTACCCTATGTTTTTTCTTCGATTTATATTTTTAATAAGGCGAGTATGTTTTCTGATGATTCTGTTGGCGTTAAAGTAGAGTATGTTGTAGTACCGTCCAGCCTCCGCGATTTTCACGGTTTTCGCGCAACTGATAAGAGATCACAACAAGGCGTGTTCGGCAAAGTTGTAGTTCTCGAGGTGCTTTATAACTTAGCTGAAGACAGTCATTTCTTATCTCTCATCAGTTTCGCGCAAATCGCGCAATTAAAAAAGCAAAATTTATATAGAACTTTTTTTTCATCATTTTTTGCGCTTTTCGCTGAACAGATAAGAGATAACTGTCTTCAGCTAAGTTATAAATAGAAGACCTCGAGTACTAATACATTGCCAAAGAGAATAAGTTGTTATCTCTTATCAGTTCTACGAAAACTGCAAAAAACCGTGACGACCCGCCAAAAATGAACATACTCGCCTTTGACCATTTTTAAGTCGAAAGAAACTTACTCTTCTCTTTCATAACAAAGTCAGTGAAACATACACTACTCTCAATCTCGCTGTGCATAGTAAGGGAGATGGTCCAGTTGTGAGACGGGTTTTGTTTTTGACCTAAAAAAAATTCTGTGGCTTTCAAAAATGATAAGTTGGAGTTCTATGCTTATGTCCGAACGCAACTTTTTTCCGAAGAAAGTATAGTGATTCCAGTTACTCGAAAAAATGTTTGACCAATTTTGTGAGGACTAGTTTTTTGGCCCCAAAAATATTTTGGTCCAGTTGTGAGACACACAGAAAAATTGAATAGAAATGGGAAAATAAGAAGAAAACTCATCATAAAATGTTGAAATATAAATGTTTATTAATTTTAAAGGCCTTCAATGGCTAAAATAATAAAAAATGGGCCTTCAATGGCTTTAAATGACAAAGAAATATCAATTTTCATTCGTCTTCTTCTTCATTGTCGGTATCGCAATGTTTGCAAGTGAAGAAACTTGTCCGCATGTCAGCGCATTTCAAATGGACTGGCCGCTTACATTCGTTGCATCGAATAGAGTTTGCAGCGGTCAAGTTGTTCGGCAACAGCTTCAAGCGAATGATGCAAAAGACTGTGTCATCATCGGACGGTGGTGATTTTTCTGTTGTTGCGGTGCTTGGCCAGTGGTGTTGTTTTCGATGTTGCTCTCTTCGGTGTTGACTTCTTTGGCGTGGCCTTCTTTGCTGCTTTTTCCGCTTTCTCTGCTGCTTTTTGCTCCAAAACAGCCATGGTTTGCGGAGAAGTCAACGTTTCGACTTTGGTTCTGGAGTAGTGCCTTACAGAGAGCCAATCGCATCCAAAACCGACGAAGTGTTGCTCGCAAGAGACATTAGTGACATCAAGCTGGATAGTTCAGAGGGCTCAGATGTTACCACCTCTTCTTCACGACCAACAACATCAATGGCATTGTTAAAAACAATACGTCAATGCTCATCTTCGGGAAGATCAGAATCAATAGCCGCTTCCTTCTCATTTTGTTCAACGGCTTGGACAAAGTCAGCGTCAGTAAAGATGTCCGGATTATATGATAGCTTTTTTCTCATCCAGACAATATTTAATGGCTTGCAGCAGCGCATCGAAATTCAATTCTTTATTTTCGGCAGCCTTTTTTGGAGAAGACATGGCTGAAAATTCGGAAAGATTAGTTGAAACACAATTTGAATTGCATATAAATGCGTTATGGCAACAAAAATGATGAAATGTGACGTTTCTATATGCTTTCAGTACAAAACATAAAGTGTCTTATAACTGGACCACTACTGTGTCTCACACCCGGGCCGAGACGCCATTTTGGGCATGACTCACAAAAAAATTTCCGCAACACACATTCGAAGAATTCGAAATAGAATCACAAAATATAATCCAAATACAACATTTTAATGCATTACACCATTCCACATGAAATCAGCCAAAATTCACATGAGGTTCTCAGAATCGGCTGAAATTTTGCACGGAAGTTGGGTTTGGACAAAAACTCAGAAAGCCAAAATATTTTCCCCGGGTCTGCCTCTGGAGACCCTGTACGGATGGCCAAAAATTCGAAATTTCTAAAATTTCCGAATTTTCGGGCCATTGATAAAAAACTTCAACGCGGTCATAAGTGAATGAAATTTTTACACAAGTTAGGGTTTGAAGAGCCTTTCCCATCCCTAGTTTAGGTACCTCCCCAGATACAACCTGCCCTGATTTTTGGGCTTCCAAACATTCAGGATGGGAATAGAAAATTTACCCCCCCCCCTCGAGGGGTCGATTTGTATTTTTTTTTCCGTTTGCCGTCGAATTTTAGCAAAAACAAATTTTGGGACAAAACTCAAAATTTTTCAAATTTTTCGATTTTTTGACTGCTATGGTCGAAAATAGCCTCTCACGATATTTTGATCTGAGAAAACTGCTATTTTTTCGCCAAAAAAACATGAGTCTCCGAACACAACCTATAAATTTGGTCAGAAAACGACATTTATTTATTTATTTATTTATTTACACCGCCAAAAACTGGCTGAATAATTTGATTTGCAGGAAAATGACTCCAAGAGTCATGAAAAACCTGATCTTTTGTTTTATACAATTTAGTTTGGTTTAATTTTTACGTGCATTGTAACTATATTCCATTATAAATAACAGGTCAAAAATAATCACCAACTCAATGGATGGCTATATCACAGTCAATGTTACTAAATTTTAATTAATTAATGTAAAAATCACAGTTTTGCCTCATTAATGCTATATATTTACCAAGGATGTAAAAAAAATAATTTGTCAGTACTTTAAACTAAAAACTGGACTGTGCTCTTTTCGTACTGATGTGATGAAGTTTGCGCGACTGGTTGCATTTTTGAATGGATCAGCCACTTTGTTCGCGTATTTGCACAATTGTGGAATTTGAGCTCTAATCTGTTTGTTCATCAGATCGTCCTTGATCTTTAGGTAGTTAGTGTGGCGCAAGGTACGAATGCTCTCACCCACTGCCATATCATTGCGTAACTCTCCGCTCATGTTATCATGGACTAATTACGTGTATAAATTATCGTTGTACGATGTCGTCGGGACATAAATTTACTTTTGTGAGCTCTTTGTTTTCGATTCTTTTTTTTTGTTTATAGTTTCACTGGATGTTTGCATTTTATTTCTTACTTTTCACTTTCAGAGTTTTATGATGAATATTTTCATGGCCATATATAAAAGTATACTTTTTGGAGGTGAATAAACTCCGGTTTTTTAGTCGATTAGTCATAAGATAAGAAAGATAATTTGCTTTTTGGTAATTTGAACCTCTAAATAGCGGAAACTTTGGACCATAACGATTTTGAAACCTCTTTTTAGCGAAAACTCTGTTAAACGGAAACCTCCAGATAACGGAAAATTTTGTCGCACTATGCGATTCCGTTATAGAGAGGTTTTACTGTATACGTAATTCAGCATTTCGCGATTGAGCGAAATTCAAATCATACGAAATTCAGCAATTGAAACGAAAAATTAGTAAATTTAAAAAGAAATTGATAATATTTCGAAAAAAGATGACATTTTTGGAAAAAAGATGACTCTTCGCGAAAAAAGATGACTTTTTAAAAAAGATGATATGATATGACAAGCCTTGAAAAAAGATGATGATCATATTAAAAAGATGCCATCTGGGACCATTATATAGAGAATGAATACGGCGTTTCATTCAGCTCAAACATTAATGTTACCAGTAATTACTCCCATTCAAACTCCATGTTTCTACATATGGTAGATGAAGAGGAGATTGTTGACACAATAA
>NW_022600073.1:0-2733 GCF_009176505.1 Sitodiplosis mosellana | reverse complement strand
TGAGCTTATCTTTAATCTTTAGGTAGTCTGTGTGCCTTAACCTACGTGCGCTCTCTCCAATTGCGATGTCATTGCGTACATTGGGACAATTTGCGATCCCATTCACGATGTCGTACATGAATACAATAGATGCATTCACTCTCCTACGCTCCAACGATGTCATGTTCAACGCTTCAAGTCGCTTGTTGTAGTCGGTGATACTGTAGCCGTTGGCCGCCGTACGGAACTCTCTTCGGGCGAACTGGGTGAACTTTCTCAACACGCTCTCAATTTTGTCGATATGCACGGTATAAGTTGGTAGCCATACAACATTGCAGTACTCATGATAACGAATTTTTAATTTTTGTTTGCCCCAACGATATTCGCGACCAACTCCTGAAAGGATTGAATATTGAAAACAATCCAAGCAATCTAAATTTTATTTTAACGCAAATTGACTCGCGTTTTAAAAGTCGTGTCTGCCACGATTCGGTCATCATTTACGACAATACATTGAAAGGTTCCGATTCTATCATTGCCTATTATTGTTCTTGTCAAGTTGGTGCGAGATCGCTTGGATGTTGTTCACATTCGATGATGACTCTTTGGTATTTGGGCTACGCACGTCATCAGCCTTTAATTAGAGAGCCCGCCAAACACTTAGATAATTTCTTTGTGAACACTTAAGTAATGTATCTTTTGAACGATTAATGTGCAACGAAATTAATAAACTAAAAAAATATGTTTTGGCTACATAAATACAGTTGATTATTTTTCCTAACGTGTTATGAGCTCGCGCTCTCAAGCGACAGTAGAATTTGAAAAAAAATATTCGCAACATCGACATACAGTGTGTATCGAAACAAACACTCCAGCGGAACATACTGTGAAGCATTTATGTATGTAGATTTCTTTTGCTACACACTGTTCGTCGCTGTTGCGTGCGCATGCGCGGATCCCGAATACGAATACATGCACGCCTGCGAGAAACCAATCTCATACATGTTGGTGCGTGATACACTTTGGTGTAATGAACACAGACCTTGTGTCTGTGTGTTTGTGGATGTCTGTTTACTAAAATGAAACACCAATTGGAGCACTATAGCGACATCTGACAAGATATTTCCCACTGGGAAGAAATGAGTCGATTTTTAGGTGAAGTTTTTTGCAAATTATTTTACTAACGAAATCGTCTAAATACGAGTTTTCTGGAAAAATGACAAAATCGTCTAAAAGACTCCAAAAACATCTACAGTAAAACCTCTGTTTAAGAGAAACCTTGAGTTATCGGAAAGAAATTTCGGCCATTGAAGTTTTCCTTCAAAATGACCTCCGAATAAGGGATATTTTACCTCTAGATAAGGGAAAATGGCTCTTTTTGACCAATTTTTTCTTGCATAAAAATGCTATAAAAACGTTTTTTTCTGCATTTTCACCAGCAAAACCAAATTGTGTGCATGTGATTTACACGTGTTTTCATTCTACAGTTTCTCTAAAATATTGATTGGACAATTTATTCTCCTTGTTTATGTATTGTAAATGAATGAGCATCACTTAAGATTCGTGAGCGAAGTAAATCAGCTGTGACTGAATCACACTTGAAAAAATAAAATATTGAATTTGCAAACAGTAATTTAGTAAACAATACATCTTTATTATGTAATTTATTACATTTTTTCGAGAAAATGTGTATTTATTTTAATTGGGATTTTAGATTATTTTGTCATTTCAAATGAACTATCCGTTCATAGTCGTTTTTAGCATATTTCAGGCGATTTTTTATAATATGAATTTGTGAACTTTGAGAGTGTTTTAGGCGATTGTCACTTTAACACTTTGACTGTTCTTCATATTTTTTACCTATAACTGTTCTTGGGGGCCTCCAGGGCCCCATATGTATTTCATATGAAACCTGGACTGTTATAAGAGATAACACCTCGTTTTAGTGAAGCCGATAAGAAGTAAGAGACTTGCCTCTTCGACAGAAATGTAGAGCAGCTTGAGTACTATTCGTCATAGACACCAAGTCGATATCTCTTATCATAGTCCAGTTATAATATAAAATAGCCATGGGGCCCTGTAGTCCCCCAAGAACAATCCAGCGTAACATGTTTTGCGGCAGGCTGTATTTTACACATACTCACACATATGCATATGTGTGTATGTCATTCGTGTAGAGAAATGTTCAATCTATACAATGAGACTTAACTCCGGTTGGTTTATTCGCTGTTTAGTACTTTTATTCAACTTTAAATTTCGCTGGGGGCCCTGGATGCCTCAAGAACAGTCATAGTGTTAAATAAACATTTTGTAAATAGACGTTTTTGTCATTTTTTCGAGAAAATGTGCATTTAGACGATTTTGTCATTTTAAATAAACATTTTGTTAATAGACGGTTTTGGAGGGTTTTAGGCGTTTTTGTCAATTTTTTCAGAAAGCTCGTATTTAGAAGATTTCGTTATTTTTAAACCCGACTTTGTTAAGAAAAAAATTGTCACATTTTTAGATGATTTTGTCATTTTTTAAAAAATATTTTAGACGAATTTGTTAAAAAAGGGACCATTTGCTTTAGACGAAATTGTCATTTTTTTAGACGATTTCGTCTAAAGCAAATGGTCCCTTTTTTTAACAAATTCGTCTAAAATAATTTTTTAAAAATGACAAAATCATCTAAAAATGTGACAATTTTTTTTAAACAAAATCGGGTTTTAAAATGACAAAATCGTCTAAATACACATTTTCTCGAAAAAATGA
>NW_022600072.1:0-8125 GCF_009176505.1 Sitodiplosis mosellana | reverse complement strand
TTGATTTGTCTGTTGTTATAGTTGTTGTTGTTGCGATGATTCCGATTAAAATTGACTCGTTGCTGTACATTTTGTTGCAGTTTTGGACGATGTCCCATCTTTTTCACGGCATCGGTTTCAACTGTGCTTGTCTTACTTTGCATTTTCGATGGATAATTGAATTGTTTCAAAATGCAATCAGAGCTCCATCCATCCATTGTAATGATCCCTTCACAAATCTTACGAAACAAGGTTGAAACTTTGAATGATGAAAAACACCTTGCCTTCCCTTTGTATCGTTTGTTTGGCAATTTTTCTACAATAAAAGAATCATTATTTGCATCCAAATTACCAATGATAAGAGCGGCAATATCTTCGGGAGTGGTTTCTATTGGCATTCGTGATATGTGAATGGCGTATACTCCGTTGACAGGAGAAATTCTTGGTTTTCTGATGTTTTTTTGTTGGATTTTGCTCGTGTTTTGTGAGGCGCTCAAATGTGTAATGTTTGCATTCAGTTTGTCACTAATTTTTTTGTCAACTGATTCCGGAATCAACTCATCATTGCGCTCAAATTGTCCACACGCAATTTCGTAGCTGATGCTTGTTCAAAACCGATGTCCTTCAATAATTGACGCAACCAAATAGCTTCTTTTGCGCCCTCGGTGATTGCCATGAATTCAGCTTCCGTCGTGGATTGTGCAACTGTTTCTTGCCTTTGACTTCTCCACGTAATCAAACCATTTCCAAACTTGAACACATATCCAGTTTTTGATCGTCTTGTGTCCAAATCTCTTGCGTAATCGGCATCCGTGTAACCGATTAAATCCATTTCATCCGGTTCACCATATGTAATCCCCAATGACTTTGTGTGATTCAGCTAACGCATGATCCGCTTAACAGCATTGATGTGCGAACGATTCGGATTTTCCAAAAACTTGCTGACTTCTCCCACTGCATAGGAAATGTCTGGTCGCGCAATGATTGATGCATACGTTAACGAACCACATGCTTGCTGATATGGATAATTCAAATCGCATTCTTCTTCGGATTTGGTTAAATTGGTACCAACATCGAATGGTGTAGAAATGGCATTTGACTCGCGCATCCGAAACTTTTCGATGTACGATTCTTGCGTGATTTTTATTGTTTTGGCTGCTCTGTCACGCTTAATTTCCATGCCAACGTAATATTCGCTATTTCCCAATGTGATTTTGAATTCGTTGCTCAGTTTCGCTACCAACGATTTAATCGCCTCTTTGCTGTGTGAAAGAATCAATCCATCATCAACGTACAGTAAAACGATTACCCATTCACCTTCAATGTAGCCGTAGAACAAACATGAATCCGCTTTCGATTGTTCCAAATCACAACTTTTCAGGAAATGTACAAACTTTGAATTCCAAGCTCTTGAAGCTTGCTTCAGCCCATACAAACTTCGCTTCAAATGGCATACTTTGTTTGCCTCATGCTCAATACCCTCTGGTATTTCCATGTAAATGATCTCTTCCAGATCGCCGTTGAGGAACGCGGTTTTGACATCAAACTGTACCATTTCCATATCATCAATCGCCGCAACAGCAAGAATACAGCGAACGGTTTCATATCGAACAACCGGAGAAAATGTCTCTTTGTAATCAATGCCAGCCGATTGTGAATAGTCCTTTGCAACTAGGCGTGCTTTATACTCTGGCTCCTCGTTTGGTGGGGTTTTCAACTTAAACACCCATTTGTTGCCAATGACATGACATTTGCTTGGCTTTTCGATGATATCCCATGTGTCGTTTTCTTTTAACGAATTGAGCTCCTCCTGAACCGCTTTCATCCAATGCGTTGATTCACTTGAGTTCTTTGCCTTTCTTGATATGTCGTCGGCTCAATTGAAACAGCCGAATATGCAAATGCTCCGTAGAATTCTGTTTGCTTTCGATTTGTACGCAGAACTGAGTACGAGATTTTCGAGAGTTGTCAAAAGACGTACATTTGCTTTCTCTGCTCTGTAAATCTCTGTTTTTTATTAATTTAAAAGTGAAACAGTAATTGATTTTCGATAAAATTTATATATTCAGAAACCTCTCGTCAACGCACACACGAGCCATATGAAGTTTTATTAATTTTATTTTAATTTTTGTTTTTATCAGTACATTTTTACTTTGTTTACCATTCACATAACCACAAAATGTCAACACATACTGAACCACACTCTTGTGCAACAAATGATTGCAAAGGTTATCATGATATTTTTTTAAATTGCCGTTTCTGTAAACAAAAAATGAATGCAAAATGTCTACGTGACCGTGATGAGCTGCGAGCGAAAAAACTCCTATTCATGTTCGATTTGATGAGTGAAGCGAAGGACAGTGATGGCAATCCATATTTCGTTTTCAAAGGTGTACCGAGTGTAAACAAAGTGAATGAATTCCAACAATTCTTTGATGAAAACACACCATTTGGACTTACGTGTGAAGTTTGCACAGCGAAATTCGGAAGTCACACGCAAAATGATAATGGCTCCGACCGATCCAATGTACATAAACCGAGTGGAAGTCATGAAAACTCAAATCAAACATCTCAAATGAACCAACCTGGTATGTTGCCGGCTAACATTAGCGTATCCAACAAACCAAATGTGCATACCAAACGAATTGTAATACCGACGGAAGATGCAAATGGACTATACACTTTGTACGTTTTCAAAGCTGATACAGATTCATCTTCAGATGAAATTGTCAGCTACTTAATGGAAAAAGCCAACCTAAACCCGGATATATTCAAGGTTTTTGCACTGCCCAGCAAAAGAAAATACCGCAAAACCTACAATGCTTTCAAAATAACCGTATTCACACGGGAGGTATGTGAATTGCTATGCAACTCCGATATCTGGTCAAGTGAATATCGTGTTAGAGCTTTTGAAAAAACACGTAATCGAAGTAATGTTCATGGGCGAAAACACAATGACTACCGTCGTACAACAGCCAAGTCAAATTCAAACTCACGACATTCCAATAGATTCAACAACAACAGTAACAAACATCACACCAGACACAACCGGAACAATAACAACAACAACAATCAGCGTCGGGACATGAATAACCAACACAGACGCCGACGTGAGGATCGTTCGAATGAATTTGGCTACCATAATCGAAATCGTAATAACCACAACGGTCGATATAATTATGAACCTCGCCATCGTGTAGATCACATGCACAATGGACAATTGCCACAGACCAATATGCCGCCTCCTTTTTGGTACCAAACGCCATATTTCTACCCTCCACCTCAGCATCAGGTTCATTCTCAGCCAACTATGCCACTATTCCATCCGCACTATACACACGCACCAACCGTTCAACGTTCATCAAAACTTCCAACCGTTCAACGTTCAAAATCACAATGGAATGTAAGTCATACAATGTTTGATGACGTTTTGATATACTGTAATAATTTGAACGGCGTGAAAAGTATAGACAAATCAGTTGATTTTTTATCTGAAGTTTTAGCAGCGATTTTTAAAATTTACATGTTAAGCGAAACGCACCTCAACGCAGATGTTTCTTCATCAGAGATATTTCCGCCGAACTTTGAAGTATTCAGATGCGATAGATCACCTGCCACTGAATAGTTTCAGCGTATCAAGAGAAAAGGCTGGGGCGTAAAATGCAACGGCAGAAACTTGATACTGGCACAAGTTTACATAAGACCAGATTCACCGTTGGAAGTTTATAAAGCTCATATGAATGCATTGCGTGAAGTAGCATCAAAAGCAAATCAAAATGATGTATTGCTTGTATCAGGTGATTTCAATCTGCCCAATCTGATTTGGTATACATGCAACACAAATGATGCCCATGATCCTGATATTAATTTTGAGCCAAATCCAGAAGTGGCTGTTGCTGTAAATGTGGTGAGCGAAAAAGAGAAAATTTTCATTGATACGTGTCACGATCTGGGTTTGTTTCAAATATGTACTCACCACAATGAAAACAAACGAATGTTGGATTTGCTATGGACGAATGAGCCCAACATGTTCACATGCAATATGAGCAAAAGTAAAATAGTAAAAAATGAAACACATCATCAAGCACTCGAGGTCATCATCCATGATAAAATTGACAGCAAATCAGATGATGTGATTACGTACAAAGACTTCAAAAATTCTGATTACACATCGATCAATGAATTTTTTGATAATGCCAACTGGAACAATGTTTTCAACGGAATGGATTTAAACGATGCAATTGATCAGTTCTACGCAATAGTCAACACTGCAATTGATACGAATGTTGAAACGAGAACGAAAAAACACCGAATTCATCCGAAGTGGTTCGATAGTGAACTGATCAATTTGGAGAACAGAGTCAACACATTGCATAAAATGAAGAAGTTTGACACGACTGATGAAACAAAAAAAGATCACGCTGAACTACGTCGTGAGTATAAAAAGAAATCTCGTTCTGCTTTTAGGAACTACAAACTCGAGATGGAACAATTGATAAATGATGATCCACAGAAATTCTTCGAATATGTCAGAACATGCAATAATACCAATAACGATCTTCCAAATGAAATGGAATATGATGGCAAAAAATTCTCCGACCCATACGAAATTGCCAATTCATTCGCAACACACTTTGGAAAAGCATATACACAACCGATTGATGGATCCGAAGCAAGCTATGATGAAAATGATCCGATATTGATTGACCGATGTACAAATTTCCCACGTATCAATGTCACTGAGGAATTGGTTATGGAAAAAATCCACGATTTACCAAACAACTTGGTGTCTGGTCCCGACGGAATACCGAATATGTTCATCAAAAACTGCATTCACACATTGCTGAAGCCAATAACACACATATTGCGTGAATCGTTAAATTCTGGTTGTGTACCGAACACATGGAAACGCTCTTATGTAAGACCAGTGCACAAAAGTGGAGCTTAGTACAAAATTGAGAACTATCGTGGAGTAGCACTGCAATGCATAATACCTAAATTGTTGGATTCGATAATTGCAAATCATTTGAATTATCACATGAGGAACATCATCGATAGCAGCCAGCATGGTTTTGTCAAAGGAAAGTCAACAATAACGAACCTGGCCGAATTTACATCACATACACTGATCGGCATGCAACATGGAATCCAGACTGATGCAATATATCTCGACCTTGCTAAAGCGTTTGACTCGGTTGACGTGAAACTGCTCATACACAAGCTGAAAATTATGGGATTGAATGAGCAAATACTGGAATGGATAAAGTCATATCTAAGTGAACGTCAACAAATAGTAAGATTGAATGGAGCCATGTCTACTCCCATTGAAGTAACATCGGGAACAGGTCAGGGATACCCGATTGGAGCGACACTGTTTGTTCTGTTCATCATTGATCTTCCCCATTGCATAGTCAACTCCAACTTACAATCGTTTGCCGATGACACTCGCTTTTCAATGCAAATAAAGCAAGTCGATGATTGCCTAGCACTTCAAGCTGACCTGAATAGAGTCGTCAAGTACTTCAAACGTAACCGCATGAACTTGAATGTCAAAAAAAACGAATTACGTATCATATCACCGTGGCGAGCTGAAATTTGACTTCAAGTACACTATTGAAGGCAAATCAATTGACAGGGTAAAAATAATAAAGGACCTTGGAGTCGTTTTGGATGAAAAAATGAACTTCGATGCTCATATTGAGTACATAACTGCTAGAGCCAAATCTAGACTTGCGTGGATAAAACGTTTTGGAAGAGAGTTCGATGACCCATGGACCATAAAAAGACTCTTCTTCACGTTCGTGTTGCCAATCATTGAATATGGATCGCAAATATGGAACCTACACACCAATGAGAAAATCGCTAGAATCGAATCAGTCCAAAAGCGATTTCTACTGTTTGCACTGAGAAAGATGAAATGGCCACACAGATTCATTTTGCCACAATACAACAATCGTCTGCTATTTCTACAAATGATTACCTTAGAAGAACGAAGAAAAATCGCACAAATTTGCTTCATACACAATGTTATCTGTGGCCAAACATCGTCGAAGCATATTATGGAGAAAATTAACTTAAGAACACCACGACTCCGAACACGGAACACCGAATTCCTAGAGCTGCCGACCAGAATCTACAACTACTCAATGTTTGAGCCAATTAACTACATGCTCATCACATATAATGAATTTTATAAATACTTTAATATCATAGAGCCAAATCAAACGAATGATTGTGATACTAGTACTATTCCAAAAATATATAAAACTTATTTAATTGATTTTAATGTTAGCACAAACACTGTCAAGCAAAGAATAACTGATTATTTTAGAAGAAATAGAACTTGGAGAGACTGAAAATGCGAATTCATTATAAATATTGTAAATATATAACCAAATATTTATACCAAATAAACCACCTCTGGCGAAGAAACGCTGTATGGTGCAGAATAATAATAATAATAATAAGAACTCTCTGTGTTGGTGTACTTGTTGCTGCCTTTTCATCAACTGATTTGATGAATGAATCTTCTGTATCCGATGCTGCATCATCCGAATTGGTTGCATTTTTCAATGTTTTTTTTTTGTTTTTGTTTTTTTTATTATTATTATTATTCTGCACCATACAGCGCTTCTTCGCCCGAGGTGGTTTATTTAGCATAAATAAACCTTGTTATATTTACAATATTTACAATGGGATAATTCATTCTATTTGACTTTACTCTCTCCAAATTCTGTTTCTCTTAAAATAGTCAGCTACTCTCTGTTTTACAGTATTTGTACTTGTGTTAAAATCAATTAAATAAGTATCACAGACTGGAGTAGGAACATTATGATAATTCTTATTTTCTTTATGAATTAAAGGTGGCTTAATTGGCACAAATTTGTTACGTAATCCGATAGCAATACATTGCTTCTTATGGAGGCTAAATGGATGGATTTTTGTAAGAGCGCCTCTAGTGAAAATATCTTAGAATGATGGAATATTTCGAACTTTAATACGCTTTTCTGCTAATTTATCCAAACTCACCTCTTAAGTGGTAAATTAAAACCAATAAATATTTACACATCGAAATATCTCGAAAACGGCTGGGAAAATCGGCAAAATGGACCGTGGTGTCACTCCCTAGAGGGAGTGTAGACACCCGGCTGGTTTGATGGCCCAAAGCTCAAATCCAGTGGATTCGGGCTGATCCATGGGCTCTCAGGATTTGGTCTGATTCCCAGCTTTTCCTTTCCTGTGAGCATCTTTACAAGTCACACTCATGTTTTGTATGGAATTTCACCACAGGGCAAGTGCTGGGATCAGGCCAAATCCCGAGAACCCATGGATGAGCTCAAATCCACCGGATTTGAACTTTGGGCCATCAAACCAGCCGGGTGTCTACACTCCCTTCAGGGAGTGACACCACGGTCCATTTTGCCGATTTTCCCAGCCGTTTTCGAGATATTTTCATGTGTAGTTTAATGAGAAAGATATCCGCCATGACAGCATTTTGGCCCGCCATGTTGGCATTTTGGTTTATATTAACAGAACATTCTCTACTTTGACAGTCAACGTTTCTAAACGTAAACACAAATATGATCTGTCATAATCACATTCACCACTTCTAATGTACTTCAGAGAGCTTCTGACAGCGCCATCCATCCGAAGCGTTTGAAACATTAAAGGCTTTTGCTGATTTTTTCTGCCGCATCGAGTTCGAGATTTTCGAGAGTGTCAAAAGACGTACATTTGCTCTCTCTGCTCTAAAATATCATAGTTTTATTTAATTTTCAACTATATTTGATCGTCTAAAATTATTGAGTTTTATATTATTTTGTTCGTTAAGAACTGTTTTACCAATAGTATATCGACTTTTTTGTTCAAATCAGTTTATTTTGCTGATTTTGTCTTTACCAAATTTTATCTCGTTGTATGTAGCTGACATAACCTATCATCATGACTTGTGCAAATTGCATTGAACTAAAAAAACAACTTGTTGACATCAAAACAAAGCTCGTTCCGATCATGAAAATGTTGGATGGACTAAATTTGGATTCAACCACTATGACACCCGCAACAATTCCAACTGACCATCAACAGAATGCTGTAGTGGATATGGATACGGATACGGTAACGGATATGAGTGAATCGAACTTGACTG